>NW_015091069.1:457879-478402 GCF_001431845.1 Calidris pugnax
CCGCCCCCCCCCGCCCCGCCCCCCCACGGCCGGGACCGCCGGCAGGTGCCCGCGGAGCCAGCGCTGCCCGGCTCCCTCAGACACCGCGGCCCGGGCCTCCCAGACACCGCCCGCCGGCAGCCTGGGCTGCCCCTTTCTTCCTTCTCCTCCTTCACTAGGGCGGGAAGTCCCGCAGGGGCGAAGGGCCTGGCCCGCGGCTCTTCCCGCCGCTGCTCTGGCGCCCCAGGGGCCAAAGGGACCGGCTCTCTCCTCAGCCTGAGCAGCCAGCCTCAGCCTTGGCGCGGCGGAGGCCCTGGCGGCAGGGGCTGGCCGAAGGGCCTGTAGAGGCGGGGAGACCTCCCAGGGGACTGTGAAACTTGCCTTGAGAGCAGGTAGGTGGCTGAAGGAGAAGACAGCAGAGTTAACTGGAAATAGCGCATTTTCAGGCCTTTCGTACCCTCTGCCCCACCGAAGTACAAGGCTAAGGATGTTATCGCAGATGAATGAAACCCTCCTTTGGTTTTAGATCATAAAAAGAAGCAGCAGCGCTTGTGGGGAAAGCTGTTGTCCCAAGGAGGCTGTGGTACGGATTTGTCACAAAGCCAGCCACAGAGAAGGCAAATCTCTAAGCTCAGATGGGAAGAATGACTCTCAACAGACTACTGCCTTCTGCTTCTGTCACCACATGCAACCCATGGAAGCCAGTGAGAGTTTGTCCTAGTGTCATCGCTTGATAAGGACAGGTCTTATTTGGCAGCCACTTTTAATTTGTTTTGCCTCATTTTGTCTTTATAGAGACAAGGGTCTTAGGAGCTCTGCACACTAAAGCAAATTACAAATCTTACAATCTCAGGACCTGCACGTGTATCTCCACGTCCCCTTCACCTGCAGGCAGAGCCAAGGGATCCACCATGGACCTCCCCGAACACTCTGGACCTACCTGCTGAGGCCAGTTTTCAGAAACATTCAGTTTGGTAGGTCTGAAATAAGAGAAGCCTAAAATTAGCACTTTTTAACTTGAATACAATGCAAGAGTGCTCCCTGGGGGGACTGCCCTTTCTGATACCTGAACTCTGTTTCCACGTTTGGAGTCTGCGGTAGTTGAGCACTTCCATTTACCATGTTGCAGTGTTGAAAGCACAGACACATAACCCAGAAAAAGAATTAGCAAGAGGGAAAAAGGCTCTTTGTATTATGATACATAAATTCAAAATATAGTAGTTATGGATAGTGGTATTTCACTAAAACACTCTTCCTTGAGCAAAAGTCTTTTAAAGTATCTACCAATAGCAATGGTAAATGAGAGCAACAGACACCCCCACACCCCTCTGATAGAAGTGGAGACCGATTTTAACTGCGGATTTCTGGTGTTTAGAAGTTTTGATTTCAGTATCTTGCTTCTGTCTGCTCCCTGGCTCTAAAGCTGTCAGAGCGAAGTTGTGGGAAGCAAGGTCAGTCTCGGAGACGATGAGGACCAGCTGTGACAATGAAAAGTCAATGAATATTCACATGAGATTCCAGTTCCTGACTTGCTCCTGCTACTCCTCTTGTGGGTCCTGCCAGCACAGCAGATGGCAGACACTGAAAGACTGTTGTGCCAGTGGAAAATTACTGAGGGTGTTTTTGGTCTTGTGTATTGGTGTGTGTGAGGGGGGGAAGTGGGGCAAACATCTATTAATTTAATTATTTTCATAAGAGGAAAGGAAAACAAATGGTTCCTAAGACTAAAAAAAATTACTAGCATGTAAAGAACCAGTCTCTTATTTTAGACGAATGATACTTGTCTGTTTACATTATAAGTTTTCCTTGTAATTCCATGTAACTTCCCTCATAAGTCAGAATTGTGTTTTCTTAAATAGTTGTGTAATTAAAAAGAGAACAACATTGTAACAATAGCACTGGGTGTTACTTAAGAAACCCATGGAAAAACTAAGTATTTCTTGTTTCTATTTTTTTGTGGCTGTAAAAGAATTTTTGTTAGTGGGTTTTCCATTGCAAAGCAGACATGGTTTATTTTAATTTTCTAATTTTACATATTTTTTTTTACATAGGTGTACACATAGAAGGTTATCTTACTGCTATACAAGAAAAATGTCTTACTCGATCTTGCACTGGGATCACTACTATTGCAGCTGAAGTCAATGGGACACCTAATGTGAATAGAATCATAGAATCATCTAGGTTGGAAGGGACCTTTAAGATCACCTACTCCAACCATCAACCTAACTCTGATTAAAACAAAACAAAAAAACCCAACAAAAACCAACAACAACCCATCACTAAACCATGTCACTAGGCTCTATGTCAACCATCTTTGACATCTCCAGGGATGGTGCCTCAACCCCTTCCCCATGCAGCCCATTCCAAGGCTTAATAACCCTTTCCGTGGAAACATTTTTCCTCGTGTCCAATCTCAACCTCCCCTGGCACAACTTGAGGCCATTTCCTCTTGTCCCATCGCCTGTTCCTTGGGAGAAGAGACCGACCCCCCCTGGCTACACCCTCCTTTCAGGGAGTTGGAGAGAGCGAGAAGGTCTCCCCTCAGCCTCCTCTTCTCCAGGCTGAACACCCCCAGCTCCCTCAGCCTCTCCTCATAAGGCTTATTCTCCAGACCCCTCACCAGCTCTGTTGCCCTTCTCTGGACCCGCTCCAGCCCCTCAATGTCTTTCGGTGGCCTCCTTGGCCACCTGGGCACACTGCTGGCTCCTGTTCAGCCCACAGGCCACCAACACCCCCAGGTCCTTTTCTGCCAGGCAGCTCCAGCCACTCTGCCCCCGGCCTGTAGCGCTGCAGGGGGTTGGTGGGACCCAAGGGCAGGACCCGGCACTTGCCCTTGTTGAACCCCATCCCATTGGCCTGGGCCCATCCATCCAGCCTGTCCAGATCCTTCTGCAAAGACTTTCCACCCTCCAGCAGGTCAACACTCCCACCCAGTTTAGTGTCATCTGCAAGTTTGCTGAGGGTGCACTCGATCCCCTCATCCAGATCATTGATGAAGATGTTAAAGAGAACTGGCCCCAGTACTGAGCCCTGTGGGACACCACTCATGACCGGCCGCCAACTGGATTTAACTCCATTCAGTTTCTAACCCAGCAGAGGGTATTCCCATCCAAGCCATGGGCAGCCACTTTCTCCAGGAGGATACTGTGGGAGACTGTACCAACGGCCCTACTAAAGTCCAGGTAAACAACATCCAGAGCCTTTCCCTCATCCAGCAAGCGGGTCACTGTGTCACAGAAGGACATGAGGTTTCTCAAGCAGGACCTGCCCCTCATGAACCTGTGCTGGCTGGGCCTGATCGCATGGGGGTCCTTCATGGTCTGCGTAATGGCACTCAAGATGATCTGTTCCATGACCTTCCCAGGCACCGAGGTCAGACTGACAGGCCTGTAGTTCCCTGGATCATCCTTCCGACCCTTCTTGTGGATGGGCATCACATTTGCCAGACGCCAGTCAGCTGGGACCTCCCCAGTTTGCCAGGACTGCTGGTAAATGATGGAGAGTGGCTCAGAGCGCACTTCCACCAGCTCCCTCAGTGCCCTCGGGTGGATCCCATCTGGGCCCATAGACTTGTTTGTATCCAGGTGTTGGAGCAGGTCCCTCACCACCTCCCTTTGCATTACATGGAATACAGTTAAGCAGGTCTGTAGTCTTTGAAGGTCTGCACACATAAAGAAAGTTGCAATCAAATGCCCATCCTGAAATCAACCATGGCAGAGCCAAACCTGCAAATAATATCTGTGCAGGCAAATGAAGTGTGTAGAGTTGACAGAAATACATAAGTTTTTAACCAAAGCTGTGATGCAACTTAACAGTTATAAACAGTAGTGTTTGTCCAATAAGTTCCATTTGTGTAGTTTTGCAGAGCTGGTCCTTAATTTAGAGGAGTAAGAACCTATTCACTATGTAGAAGGGCAACATCTCTTTAAGTTGCCAAGCACAGGACTTAGAAAAACATTTTGAAACAAAATCTTTGCTCTAAATGTGCGCACTTCTGCGCACTGCATAATGTCCCAGTCCTGCAAGTTGCAACAAGCAGCAAAAGGTGCTTCTGTGCCCTTTGCTCAGATGGTTCCAGCTACAGCATCAGGATACACCCTGGTGCACAGGAATTAAAGGCAAACACAAAAGCCTAAATGCAACTTGTCAAATTACACCGAACCTCTGCAGCCTTCAAAAAACTCAGGGGAAGGTCTGTAGCAATCCAAACCAATATTGTCTCCATTACTGTAGCTCAAAAGAGAGTTATCTTGTCTGTGAGAGGACATTTATGTGAGGTTCTGACATACATTTCTTTCTTCTGCAGTCAATTGATGTAACAAATACAATTTGCAGCAAATTGCTGTATCGGAGTCATGCCAGAGATGGCTCTTGGAAAGATCCTAGTGGGGTTTTTTAACCATTAAGGGTCCTTCTCAGCACCAGAAATAACCTATAAATGTTTCGTTCACAGGAGGCATTACGAGTTCTTTGCAACTAACTATTAAACAATGTAACATTTAGGATTCAATCCTGACTTTCCTTTCTTGCTTTCTTGCTATTTTTCTATGAGATATAAACCAGTTGTATTTCTCCAAAATAAGCCAAAAAATATCCAAACTTTTAAGACTGGTCAAAAAATAATGTAGACCTAGGCAAGCATAGTACAAGCCATACAGAAACACAGATTTTCCGGTGTCTTTTTATGATGTTTTAGCTTTTTAAAGAGACATAACGACATAGGAATGTCCGCACTGGTTCAGACCCAGACTCTGTCTAGGTCACATTTCTGTCCTCCTTGTGATCATGGGCAGACACCTAGGGAAAAGGAAGAACAGAATAAATTCATGATGGTTTCCTTCAAAACCCTCCCACCCTACACCTGCCCTGACCCTGATGTGGTCTGTCTAAATAGTAACTCCAAGGGGTTACTTTTCAAGTGCTTGTCTAATCTCCTCTTAAAACCTTGTAAACATCTTGCATTCCCAGAACACGGAAGTTCCACCATCTGTTGTGTGAAAATCACCTCCTTTTGCTTGTCCTGAACCTGATTCCTGAGAGCATCTCATTGTGGCTCACCGCAGTCAGAGAACTACCCATCCATGTCCATGCTGGCAGTGCTTTTTATTTGTTTTTTATTTTTATTTTTATTTTTTTTATATATATATCCTGTACCTTCCTATTAATCCTTATTCCAGAATCCCAGCCTGGAAGCCATTTCATACTTTTCATCATCCTTGTTGCCCATCTCTGGGCCTTTTCCATTCCTATTAAATTTTTGGAAGGAAAGAGACTGGAATTTCACTATTCAAGGTGTGAATGGACCACAAATTTATCCAGGGGTGTATGCTTCTTGCCCCACTCCTCAATTTGAAGTCAGAATATACGATTTGCTATGCCTTTTGAAATGATTATTTTTATTTTTATTTTTTTTATATATATATCCTGTACCTTCCTATTAATCCTTATTCCAGAATCCCAGCCTGGAAGCCATTTCATACTTTTCATCATCCTTGTTGCCCATCTCTGGGCCTTTTCCATTCCTATTAAATTTTTGGAAGGAAAGAGACTGGAATTTCACTATTCAAGGTGTGAATGGACCACAAATTTATCCAGGGGTGTATGCTTCTTGCCCCACTCCTCAATTTGAAGTCAGAATATACGATTTGCTATGCCTTTTGAAATGGTAACAAAGTTAAGTATTGTCAGCAGGTAAGTAACATTAGTTAAGTTTTTTAATGAGTTGTCTTTTGGAGGCATTTGCTGTTCATACAGACAACTACAGCCTTTAGCTATTGCCATACCCCTTGTTAGCAAGTCCTAGTTTGTACTTTCCTGAAAGCCCGGGTAGTTTTTCTTTATATTAATAGCATCTGTGTCACTGGGAAACCAGTTGTGTTTCTATATGCATAGGCTAAGGAGCAAAGCAACTCACAAATACAACATCAAGGAAATTATTTTAGTCACCTTATAGACTGTCAGCTTGTATCCTGAATGTCTTAGCAATTCACAACTATCCTTCCAAACCCAGTATTTTGCCAATTTTCAATACCATTTAAATTGTTTTGTTTTTTTTTCCTATGTAAATATTATTAATTTTTAGCATGAACTTCTGGCTTGGCTGCAACTTTTGCAGGTAATTTGGAACCCACATAATGGTTCTTCCCAGCACATAGATATACCAAATTCCTTATGCAGGAGTTAAGGATTTGACCAATTTGATTCATTTTGTGAGCAATTAAAATATTTATAGCTGAGTTCACTTAAATAATGCCATCTTTTAAAATATTATTCCTGGATTCTGTTTGGAGAAAATCTTTGGTGGACTTGTGAGAGACATATTTAGTACATGATCTTTTTTTCATAAACAGAGGAACATGGAATGTCTGGAACCAAAAAGTTAACAAAAACATTCACTAATACATTAACTAATAACAACTATTTTTAATTATTAAGGAAACTCAATATTCTTAATCAGTTAGCACAGTCAGCATTGTCCTTCCATTAAAATTCTAGAGAAAAATCAAGTTGACAATCTTTCCTGTCAAGCCCAGGGATACTAAATAATATATTTAACAAAAATAGTTGTATTGTTCAGACATATTAATCTTAGTCAATATATTTGATCTGTTCTTACACGTTTTCAGGAGTGACCATATGCTTTTTCCTCTTAGCAAAGATTCTCTGTATATTCTTCGCTAGCTCCATTGTTATTTTCACATTATCCTGATACATGGGACACCACGTGTGTATTGCAAGCTTACCACACAGTCTGCCTTCTTACTTAATGTTTGCTTTCTGCTTGTCTTTGCTACACCAGCTATCTGGTTCAGCTTTTTTGTCTGACATCAAGCTCTTAAAATAAATTAAGAAAAAAAAAGAAACTGGAACAAGATGTAAATTAAATGATGCAACTTGCTGTTACATTCTGTTCTCTGTTTTTCAGCCCTAATGCATCTATTTTAGGTCCTGATCCTGAAGTCTATGCACAGGAGCTATCCCATTGAACTCTGTCTTCTGGAACAGCCTAAGGAGAGTACTTTCTTGCTTGGAAGGGGTGGCTGCCATCACAGCGTAGTGTAGCTCTCATAGGAGAACCAAGGACAACAAAATGGAGGCATAAAAAAAAAACAAAACCTGTTGTTAGTTTCATAATCTGGAGCTCAAAGTATGGAGTCAGTAGGAGGATGGGTTGCAAGGAAGTGGGATAAAACGTGACTAGGGTTGTGAAGAAATGCTTCTAGAACCATGGAAGATTTGTCCAAATGTGGCTGGTATAAGCTTAGAACATAAGCTTGCATTCACATTCAGGCACTCGGATTCTAAGATGCATGGTCCACCTGTAGATACTTCAGAGTTGCTGCACAAAAGGGAGAAGGATTTGGTGAGGGAAGAGGCTAGAGCAAGGGTCAAAAATAGCCCAAGCAAAGCACAGTTCCAAGGATCAAGGAGTCTCAAGAGTAGGCCCACTGTTTCCATGATGGAAGAAGTAAGGACAGTGTGAAGGGATCACCAAAGAGAACTTCAGAGGTATTTCTTATCCAGAGCTAAGCTAATCCAAGACTGCAAACTCCTAAGTGCTCAAAAATCTTAAATCAGGTCTCTCCTCCCAAACTTCAACAAAACTCACAAAACCACAAGTCCAGAAAAGATGGAGGAGATGATGGTGATGAAATTGAGTTTAGTCAAGTGCTCTGGTTATTTGATTTCCTCTGCCTTGTTCCCCCGTTACCCTCCATTTCAACGGAATAATTGAAAGCCTGAAAACTCCATCCTAAATACACACACAAAGATGCAACCCCTGCTCTGCCACACTCTTGATTTACATTTCCAGTCCTTTCCCTCACTGTCTTCCAGCTCCTTTCCCTAGAGCCCTCCCTGTTCCCTAAATCCTTTTAGTAGTACCTGACTGTCCCTGCACATTCCTACTAGATTTCCCCTTGTGATGTCTTTCATTACATTAAGGACTGGATTTCCCCAACCCAGAAACAGATTGGCACAGCTTCTGCTTTGCTTCCAGTGTGTGAAGCATGTCCTTGTGATGTCTTTCATTACATTAAGGACTTTTCCTTACTGAACAGCGTAGGCGGTATTTTCCATATTGCTTGCAATTTAGTAACATGAGAAGTCCACTACAAATTTTTAATGCTAATCTGGTTCTCTCTTGAGAGGTGTTACCTCTCAGTGCTTGAACCCTTGCTGTTTATACCGTAACTATGCTGCTTCTGCACATCTGCTCCTCCCCCAAAGCTATGGGCTGCTAGTAAGGAAAGTGCTTTCTACTGTCAAAGTTGCAAAAAGGGCACTTCTCCGACTTTGTCAGTAAACAGCAAACTTTGGCTCTGCTATGCAGAGCAAAGAGAGTGAGAACTCTTTGCAGGAGCAGAGCTGTCAGCTCTTGAGGTCTGGGTATTTGTCACACGTCCGATTAAAGGCAGTAAAAATCTACAGGGATATAAAAATAATAGTTCTGAAGTTGCCAAAGGTTCATTCTAAAACAAACTGGCTTCTTAGCAAATTTGCTTAGCTACATGTATCATCTAATGTGAGGTAGAAGTTTCTAGACAAAACATTTCAAAACCAAATTTGAAATGGGTGTATAAGGATCGGTCTCCTCATGTCTCTCATACAGTCCCTACCCAGAAAATATACTCCATTCTAGTAAAAGATGAATTGTGCTTCTGGCGAAGTCTTGATAAACTCTCAAGAATTAGTTCTTGCTGATATAAATTTTATGCAGTCTCTGACTCCACAAACCAGGCTCTGAGTCCATCTGTCTGTCCTACACACAAGCACATACATACCTAGTCAGTGTAATTAAATCTGGCAGGTGAGGAGGCCGAGTGTGCTGGCCTGTGGCAGCAAGGTCACTTGCATTCCTCTGTTTTCATGTCAGTAAAGAACAAGTAATGCTACGTGCTGTTGCCCTGCACAGTAGGGGATCCACCTGAACGTCCAACCAGTGAGCCACGCAAACACAGAGATGAATGTGGGCTTCTCCCAGTCATCTCAAAAGTGACCCTCTGATGGGTTACCAGGGAAGTGCTAACTACTCGGAGCATTTCAGCAACGCTTTGAGCATTTCAGCAATACCTTGCAAAGTTTACTAAGGAGAGGAACTGGTCAACCATTGCATTTGTAGGTGAAACCCGTAAGAAATTG
This sequence comes from Calidris pugnax, assembly GCF_001431845.1. Lineage (NCBI taxonomy): Eukaryota > Metazoa > Chordata > Aves > Charadriiformes > Scolopacidae > Calidris > Calidris pugnax. Next base: position 467,000 of record NW_015091069.1, read on the forward strand.
CGACAATCACCCTGTGAAGACACACCTAATAGGTGGGATGACATTTTGAAATCTCATCTGTGTTTCAGGCAGAGCTTGCAATGATGCTACCGTCTTCCCGATTTAGTCTCTCAGCACAGGAACTTGATTCAGTAGGCTTTTAGGCTACTTTTGTAGTAAGAAATATGTAAACGTGCTGTAATTTCCTTCCTTTTTTGCTGTTTTTCTTAGTGAGACTTGACTTTGTTGTCCTTCTTTTTCACTATCCAGGTAATTGAAAACATAAATTATATAACTAGCCTTTTCACTTTTAATATAACACAGCCCCACATTGGAATAATGATCTAAGCACAGCCTCAATTTGCAGAAGAGAAGAAAGTGATTCCAAGCTAAAAAAAATAGTTACCATCTTAATGCAGCCTCACACTTGTTTAGACTACTAATGAGGGAGAGCAGAGAAAGGAAAACAATTCCGCTCCATTTCAGTTATCTTGTGGGCCGGGATCTTTCAATGAAAATAACCCAATTAATTGTCACAGCATGAAGAAAACAGTTGGGTCTGATAACGACAAGGCAGAACCCTAAAGAAAAAAAATATATGTTTAAGGTCTTGATATCAGCCAACAAAGGATATCCTGGCTGCTTCCACGCACTTATTTGAGAGCCTTCTCTGCATTGTCTCTGAATAAGTATAATGTCGTGGAGGGGTAGAGCGGTCAGCCCCGTTAGCAGGGCCAGTAAAAGCTGGATCTCTTTGACTGTTGTTCCATCTGATGGAATTCTTCTGGAGTCCCCAGGAGTGCAGAGCCCCGTGCAGAGGCTGCTGTGCACCAGTGGAAGCAGAGCCAGTTAATTAAGCCTGCAGCTCTCCAGTCTGCTATGGAGAAGGGCCGCAGGGGGCCCAATGAAGAAAAACTTTCTTAAAACAGCATCAAACATCAAATCCCTTCTCTGTTCTCACCTGCCCAGTCAAGGATCAGCCACATTTTTCAAAAATGATTGCAATTCAGAAAACATGGGCAATAAGCTGCCAGCAGGGTGTCAGTGAACTTGCAGCTGCCAAAGCCATTTCCGAGTCTCTCCAAAGGGAGCAGAATTTTAATCAATGTACCCATTTTTCTCCTTCCACTATAATTAGCCATGCATGGCCACAGCTTGACTACCTGAGTTCACTCAACGCTCTTGAAAAAATCAGTACCCTTGGAAGGATTCCTGACAAAAGACAGTAGCTTTGGCAGGACAACAGGAACTCAAATAATCTAGCCTAGATCTGCGAGGGTCTATTAAAGCAAGCAGCCTGGTGATAGGGAGTGGGTACAAAAAAGAGTAAGCATGGATGAAAACTCTTAGATTTCTTCCGATTTTAACTAGTCTCCCATCTTCCTGGGACAGCTAAAGCTGTTTCCAAAGAGATTGCATACATTAGGGTTGTTTCACTAGCTGGAAATTTTTCATCATCTGAACTATCTAGGAATCCCTTCTCTTTAATAAAGCTCCTGTCCTTTTGCATGTAGAGGCTGAGGAGTGACCCACAGAGCAACTGTGAGATCAGTACTGAAGCCTTTGGTTCTGCATCCTAAGTATTGTATGCTAAGAAAACGTCATGGCAGTGAATATGGAAAAGAAAGATGTTACGAAAGCAAACACCATCCAAATTCTTCAGAGAAGCTGGAGAAATTCCTTACCGAAAGAAAATATTTCAGATACGAGCAACTGGTCAAATATGTTGAAAGGGGAGAAGAAGATATAAACTCATTTTTCATAAATGTTTGTTGCAATAAATAAGATTGGGAAGGTAATTTAGAGACTAATTTCATTTATGCTAGGAAACGAAGGTCTGAATTGATGGTGATTCTAGGTGGTACCTTCTAGGTCTTCCTTTGTTGATGTTAGTTAGAGTCAGGGAGCAGGAAGAGCAGAGTTTCTCCATGAGGGAGGACAAGCTGGGGCCAAGTGTGATCACAGTACAGGTAATGCCCTCACTGGCCAGGACACAGTCCTGGGTGTGCAGCATCCACTGACAGTCCTGGATAAGGCAAGGTGATGCTGAGGTCTACGATCTGTCCAGGGAGTCCAGCCAGGAGCAGCACAAGACAGAACTGGAGACAAGACTACAATGGAGATCTGAGGTCTACCCAGGAGACAGGACTGGATACAAGCGACGTACAACATGGATCAGAGATGCAACTGGGAAACAGTGACAGAGACCTGCCTGAGCATGGCAATATCTGCAACATAACTGGGGTAAGGGCTGGAGGCCCCGAAAAGGGAAAATACACCAGGTCCCTCCTGACTGGGGAAGCAAGTCAGACATGAGTAAGGTAGAAACAGCAAGTTTATTGTCTCCTGTTACAGCTACCTTCAGTCAGTCTCTGCTACTTCATTCGCATTCCCTCATATTCCCCTTTTCAACCGCCCGGGTTCTTCCTCTTTCCCATGCTCATCCCCTCCCAAAAAAACAACCCACACTGGTTAACTGTTGTGCTGTCGTCCTTCCTGTTGCTCTTTTTGGTGCTTGTCATATCAACACTTTAATAATTTCTACTTCAGTCAGCAATTCCTTTTGGTCAGAACCCCTCTTTTGTTACTTATGTATGTTTCTCATTTCTGCCATTTTAATGTTATTATCTTGTCAGTGTCACCACAGGTCAGGGACTTCCAGCTACACATATATACATTACTCCTCCTTTTCTACCTCTAGCTGGGTCAGGGACTTCCAGCTACACATACATTACTCCTCCTTTTCTACCTCTAGCTCCTTATAGCTTTTCATCTTGTTATCTTGCTCAGGTCTGACCTTCTCCATATTTCAGCAATTTATAACAGATAATAAATAAAGTGAGAGCATTTAACTTCCAACAGCAATAGCCAAAAAACTGATTTCTTCAGCTGTGGGGATGAGACAGTTCATTGGAGACATAAAGACCCATGCAAGTTCTTGTTAGTGGCCTTCTTCCCTTTCCCACTTGTCATTCTTATTGCCTGCTACAGATAACTGAAGACAAATGAAGCTACATATCCAAAAATGCCCATTTTGTGTCTTTTTTTTAAGGTTTCTTTTTCTGAACCTGACCTCTTCAATCTTCTGTCACTCCAGCCTCAGTCAAAGCCCAATGACACCAGCACTGGGTAGCAGAAAGAACAGAGATGGAAATGTTTCCTTATCGTGATCTGTCCCTGTCCCATCTCCCCCTCTAGGAGCTGTTCTTAGAGCTGAACATATGATGTCTACTCATTAAAAACTGAAAAATACCCAAACTCCCAATCTTATACACTCACTGAAGTGTTTCCAGCTTAACTGTTAGTGAAAAATACACAAGTTTGCTAAGATTTGAAGAACATATATTTTACACTTTTAAGTGAAAATATTTTTGCCTGGCTGCTCACTTTTTCATTGTGCCGTGTCCTGTTTGTACGTTTACTGTTTCCACTCTTTAGGGGACATAGGAAAATCTCGTTTGTCAGTTTGTCCATTGTGTATCATTTCATTTGCATTTCAGAGTAAGTCTGTTCTGCTGACCTTTGTACAGTTCTGTGAGTGGACTTTAACGTAGATAACCCGGAGCAAGTTTTAAACCATCCAGCCTGGAAACTAGTAACAGAGTTGTCTCCAGGTGTCACAGCTGCAGAAGCAAAATCACGTGGTGTTTTTTTTCTGCTTCAAAGTGGAGGGGCTGGAGTTGGCTGGGTGCTCCCCACCTCTGCCAGGAATGGGGCCAGCAAGAGAAGTGCAGATATAGAGCAAGAGCACCGTGGGGAACTGGGCTTGCTGCTCCTCTGCTACCGGTCAGAAGGGACCCTCCTCCCAACTACACGAGCTCTGGCCCCACGTGTCCTCTGCTGAAGTACCAGCCTGAGTCTCAGAGGTTAACTGCACTGGGAGACTGGTGATGGGAAGCAACCTAGGTAGAGTAGCTCAGAGATGGGTTCAGATAATCACCTCCGCAGGTGCCCTCCATATGGGCACGGTTTGGCAGCCTGCTGGGAGCTCTGGGCTGCTGCCAGTGGGGTGATGGCAGTGCCAACACAGTGCCAAGATTAAAATTAGGTCAGCTCTACAAGTGAGCTAAGAGTCAGATCCGTGCCTCCCGTGTCAGCGAGCACACACCTATGCTACACAAGGCTCTTCCAGCTTACAGACCAAGTCATTCTTGGAAGTCACAACATAAAGCTTTCACCTTTGCAGGCCAAAGTGTTACGGGCTTACAGAGACAGAACACGAGGGCAAAAGTCTCAAAAGATATTTCCAGAAGAAAGAGGAACCCTTGAAAGACTTTCAGAGGAGACATGTCTTTGAAAGGGAATGCTACGTGTCTCTTCTGTTCGTCTTTTGTTCTCTAGATCTGACAGGGCCCCAGTTTTGAGCATTTCTCACACATTTTCAGGCGTAACGAGGACATTACATCCTATTTTCTTTATGTGAGCAGTGGTGGCAGAGCTAGTAAGATATAACTCCAAAAATTGCTAATGGAGAGGGTAGCTAGTCACCTGGGGCCAACTCTGAATAGGTCTAGGACATTTTCACCAGGCACATGCTCTTATTGTCTTGCTATAGTTTTGTCCAGATCTCGCCAAGAAGCGCAAACATGTCAGAAGGTTTTACAGGCTGCAAACCATTATTGAACTCTTTTCCTCTTGTTTTACTGCGCCTGAAGATATATGCATGTTCATTTTCACATGAACTCCAGAGACAGAGAGTTTACAGAAGCAGAAGCTGCTTTTCCTCCCTTAGAGAAGTCAGCATAGGCTGCCCTCAATGTAGTGTCCTATGGACCACCTTCTATTGATTTGAAAAAGAAAGCATTCAGGAGCTGGGGTGTTGCAAATGAACACACTGTTAGCTTACCATTACATTTTGTTTCATTACATTACACAGTGTAGCAGAGACACGCTCTCATGAAAAACATCTGGAACCTGAAAAGACATAGTACAGAATTTAGAGAAAGGCAGGTATTCCCGTCCGACCTGCTCTAGATGAACCTGGCTTTGACAGGGGGGTTGGATGAGATGACCTCTAAAGCTCCCTGCCAACCCCTGTCATTCTGTGATTCTGTGATTCTGACATCTCCAAGTGGAGCCAGCCCACACTCAGTATGAAAATGTGAGGGTAAGTCAGGTGAGGAGCAGCCGAGGTGTCTCTGCATCAAGACGCCCAGCGCTTCCAATTCCCAGAGCACGATGCAGCTAGAGCCAGCAGAGTTTACTACCCTGAACTCTGAGCTGTAAAAGCTGTTAAACTCAGCTCGCTCTAGTAAAAAAGTCTGAGTATCGAGCTCTTGAAGGCACACTGAATGGTGCACTTATTTAGTTAAGCCTTTATTGCTTTTCACTGACCATTAGAGGTTTTCTAGCAACTCCATGCAGGTATCGAGCTATTTTCAATGTATTTCTTAGGCTGTCTGTGAGGTTGGTTTTGCTCTCATCTGGTCTTACCTAATTTTGCTTTTTTAGTATGATTTTTGTTAGACATCGGTTGCTGCCAAAACAGGCACAGAACGTACTTTAGAGTGAGCAGGTATTTAGATAAAACATTTAGTGAAAGTGGACTTCACTGAAGGCTTCTGTTCATTGAGGCATGCGATGGTTTGGAGTGCTTATGCCAAAATCCAAAGCTGTGACTCTCCACACTAACTTCAGGTGTACACCAATATAAGTTTTATGACAAGAGATGCCAATCAGAGTTCTCTGCTTGTCCTTCCGTGCTCTGTGAGGCCCTGTCTATTTTAGAAAAATAGGTGTTAAAAGGATTCCTTACCATCCTCTACAAGATATTGGGAAAACTGAAACACTGCAACCATCTCTACTTTCCCCTCTCCCAGGAAAAAATCTATTTCAAGCAGGATTTTTATCCTCCTTCTCTCCTGGCCTGTCATACTGAGCCACACCACTAAATTTAACCAAAGTGATCACTACATTTGTTCTTTTTTAAACTCGCTTTTTAATGTCCATTCTTCATTTGATTTCAAGTTCGCATGCTGTATTTTAAGCATGAAATTTATATTCTACCAGCTACGTGAACAGATCTAATCTTGTCAAAGGACAAACTATCACTACTTTACAAATAACTGTCTGCAGCCTAGTGCAGGATTTCTGTATCACTCCTGATTAGGTGAAAAGAAGATGAAATGCTGCTTACATGGCCAGTAAAAATCACATTTCAGTAGCTGGACTTTCAAAAATATAATGACGTAGCAGAACTAAATACAAGAAGGTGGAATTTATGCTATTGCACTGTTACCGCATCCAAGAACAATTTTGAATTGAATAGAATTGCAAAAACCTCTTAAGAACTCCCTCAAAAAGAGAACATTCACTGAGAAATAATTCATAAGTAGCCTATTGGTAAAGCAACTTCAGGCTTCAAGTGTTACCACATCTGATCCAGCAATTTTGACTGATCTGATGGTAGAACTCCCTGATTTTGTTTAAAATTGCCATAATTTCATATCCTCATGTTTAAAGCACCATGCAATGCCTTATTTAAGCCAGAGCAAGTAGCTAAATGTACCAGTTCATGACAGATGGTGGTAAGTCACCTATTATTACCACAACTTGTTAGCTGCCACATCCACTCCAGGTATGGACTTCCCTCATGAAGCAGATAGATAAAAGCACTGATAAGAAAGGGCAAATAGCCCGAGAGCTGCAAGATTAGCATGTTATTCATAAAATGCATCAGCTATAACCAGGCTAGATTCCCAGGCTCTTGGCTGCATACGTGCATTGGCATGAAGCAGGTGACAAATTTCTTCTCTCTTGCCTATAATAATATTCTTAGGTGTGCAGTAACATCAGTGAGGCAATCAAAAATAAAAGCAACAAATGCATCTCAATTAGGTATGTCACACAGGACCACACCCCTTTGTGAAATTTTCATCACACACTTCTTTAAGTGACACATGTGAACTAGTCTTGAGGTCAGCCAGGAAAGGACATCATTAGAGACAGCTCCTGAATGTGAAAGTGTTTGACAAAGCTTCAAGCTTTCGTAATATTTAAAAATGGCACTAAAGCTCTGAAGCCAGTTCCTTAAGCTCTCTTAAAAAGTATTCAGAAATACTCCTCATCATTGCTAAAATAAGATCTTTTCAGGTAACATATGAAGAGAAGCAGCCACCATGCAGATCATTCTTGATGAAAGAACATGGCGATGTTTCCCTAGTTATGGTTTACAGCTGAAGTTCAGTCCTACACTGTTAAAGTCAAGCGATGCTGCTCTTCTCACCTGTTTTCATTTCCATGTTCCTATTCCTGCCATGGGGTTGTTCCCTTCTGATATCACATATGGGATGAAGCTTCCACAACTGCTGAGGGCAGTCACTGCGTCGCTTCCACGTTGGCTCTTCTCGTTAATGTATTTTATCACCACAATACCTACTCTTCAGAGTTCTTTCAAAGTTATTCTTCAGAGGGGAAAGAACTTTTTGCACACATTTCACATCTCCTCACACCTGTGCATTTTAATGACGACATTTTAGTGTAAAATGCAGAGAAGGAAAATTGACTAGAAGAACAACCGTAAAAGGGTGAAAGAAAGTGCAAACCAAATTGCAGGTCTTGTTGAGCCGAGACACTTTAATTTCAAGTGAACTAGAAATGCAATAAGTTGTTGGTGATTTTTACTTTCAAAAAAGTTGTGTAATGAAAACTTAAAGCTAAGCCAATTATGCAAGCCCATGCTGGTCAATAGGGCAAGATTTAGTCTAAGTTAAGAGAATTTCTTCTTGGTGCTGCGCCCTAAATGTGCAGCAAAACTTTATCAATCGGTTGAACCATCTGAAAAAACATGTCTATGTAAGATGTTAAAGAGACCAATTAAGTGGAGAAATTATTCTCTCCATTTTCCTTAATTACTTCAGTTTTGGAATGTCTTCCCCAGTCCACTTGCTTTCAGGCTGTGAGTGTTTATGGGGATGAACACCTTGCTGCAGAACCCTGCTGCTTATGGAGAGGGCAAGTCAGCTCTTACTGCCAAGTGCCACTGTGCACACAAAGACACAGTTCACACCATGAGACCAACTGGCACCACGTGGTTGTTAGCTGAGAAGGAAAAGGCACGGGGTCACTCTGTCATTCTAGCTGTCCAACATCTAGTATCAAATATGTTAGTGTACTGGGTGGCATTGAGGAAATCCTGGTTTTGTTGTGGCACAGGGATGGGAATTGTTGACTTGGACATTTAGTGCACCATTGCTATCTATGGTCCAAAAGGAAAAATCTGCTACAGAAGAACCCCTTCTTAGAGAATGGATCCTCATCACACTCTTCTGGGAATGAGTAGGAGAACTTTTGGCCTCAATGCAGCTTATTTTTGGAAGGATGAGAGAAGAAGCAGAGCATGAAGCAGTGGGCCTCCTGCAGCAGTAACTGACAAGAGCAAGGAAGGCAACTCAGTAATAACTACTACTCACCACATTTTCTTTACTCATTCCCTTCCCCATATAATTAGAGAGAACACACTATAGAAACTGGCTTGAATGAGTTGTTTTTATTTATAGCTCTTTCTGCGGACAGAGCCCTTTGCCAGATATTGGAGATAATTTTTTCCTGCCAGAGAATCTCAAAGTTCACAATAGATATAAGGTTCGGGGGACCAACGGCAGGCAATTTGTGTTGTACTCCATACCAGTCCTATAAACACCCTTACAAAAGGAGCTTTTGAAAATTCACCTGACTTCAGGAGGAAACGTGACCAGCACTAAGGAAACTAGCATGTGTCTTCAGAAGATATAGAATTGTAGAATCATCTAGGTTGGAAGGGGCCTTAAAGATCATCTAGTCCAACCATCAACCTAACTAATATGCTAAAGGACAACCTCCTTGTTGAGGGGTGACAGAGTAAGCTGCTTTCCTTCAAGCATAAGGGCTCTCCTGCTGTAGCAGGTACATCTCTGGGCTTGCTGAGGCAGATTCTCTGTGACTCCTTGTGGGTGCTGACCCATAGCCGTGGGATTGCGCAGTGGTGGGAAGGGGTGGGATGGTTCTGGGGTGGGGAAAGATGGAGCATGATACTGGGTTTCTTCTTTGGATGGTGTAAGCTCTGACGTCTCGGTGGTTAGTCTAAATCCAGTCATTGATGCTCACTCACTCTTTGCCATATCCGTGAACACTTACTGAATTAACTGTAGAAAAAAATACCAGTTATCTCTGTTGAAACTCCCAGGAGCCCTCTCCTGTTTATCCATGTGTTTAAATGAACATAGAGACTTAAACACTTGATCTCGTGAGGAGACTTTCTGCCAAAATTTAGGAACTGCCATTGTTTTTCAGTATTGGGAAAGGTGACTTGATCCCCAGAGAGAAGCATCCTGCAGATATTTTAGGGGATGCAAAGGGTGGATACTGCTTTCTAGCTAGTTCTATCACTGTCATTTCATATAATTTTACAGAAATCAGCAAGCAAGAAATGCAGGATTCCAGAAAGTTTTATCTGCACAGGGAACTGGCTTCATTTTTTTAACTACAGTAACTCATCACAGAGTATTTTATTGATGCCTTACTATCAGCAATGTGTTCATGCAATTTATCCAGCTGAAAACAGGCAGGAGAGGAGGAGAGAGTGAGGAAAAGTGATGTGTGCTCTCCCCACACCAGTTTCTTCATAATGGTAAAATGCATTGCCCTGCAGAACAGGTAGCTTTCCCAGATGATCTGCATAGTTTTGCTTTGTTTCTTGCAGAAAGGCATTTACAGGGAATAACTTGTCCAGCTTGGCTGCTGTCTCAACAATGTGACACTAGGGCAATCTACTTAGTTTACTTCTCAAAGTTACAAAGAGGTGTGAGTGACAAAACACAGAGACAGAATCCAGATATCACTATCCCTCAGGTTCAAGGCGTTCAGCTCTGTTGTTTCTGTTCAAGATTTTCTCTCTTCGAGGTGTTGAAGTGATGATCCCTGAAACAGGAGCGTTCGTTAGAACACTCTTCAAAATAAAAGAGAACCCTAAAAAGGGCAGAGCAGTCATTAGTTCTTGGCAATGTAGAGCTGCAAAGTAGTGCAGAAAACTGGAAATAAAGGCTAGATGAATCTATTCCTGATTCATTGGGTAGCCTTAGGAAAGACCTGACTTCTGTTAAAATGCAGATACTACTTGTCAGGATTGCTGCATTCAAATTAAAGCTTGATATTAACTGAATATAAAGCAGGTATCCCTTGGGTAATTTTCATGAATTATAAGAAGCGATCATAAAGGTGCACAGACATATCTGCAAATTATAGAATGAGTGCGTGTGCATGTGCGCGCGTGTGTGTGTGTTTGTGTCTATTCATGTGTATTTGAAGGAATCAGACTTTACCACAAAAGTTTCTCTAGCAAAATCCCAGTACTGGTGGAGAGAAGTTTGCCTCAAACGCCTTCAGAAGGGTGGAGTGTGTGGGTTCAGATCTGGGCCTTTGATTTATGTCTTTCTCCATTTGGTTTATTGTATGAGTCACCAATGTACCTAAAACTTCACAGATGGAAAAGTTTGAGAAATTGCATATATATATTTTTATGACGAGCTGGACCAAGTAAAATGAACACATTTACTATCCCAGACAGGACAAGACAATTAAAAAAAAAAATCTAACCTTTTTCTGCAACAGATTCCTGGTAGGGAAAAATAGTGCCTGCATTTCCTCATCCAATTAGTAAATATGAACTGTTCTAGGAGTCACCAAGAAACATTAAGTCATTTGCAGAAAGCTCAGATTATTACATCGTCTGTCTGGACAGAGATTTATTGCTGCCAGAATTCCATGCTGCAGAAACGCAGCACCAATAAATCATCATTTCACCCTGTCAATAGCTTTAATTGGAGAAGGAACAGGCTGGAATTTTTTTTCTGGCCTCAGTGGAACTCCAAAATAAGTTGTGAGACAGGAGTGCTGTTGCCATTAGGAGTAGCAATATTTGTTTGTCTCTCGAAGGGGAGGTCAGGAGCGTATCTGCATTACAAAAAAGAGCACTTGAACACACTGCTCAGTTTCATCCCTTGTGGGTGTTGCCGTCCCCCTGAAGGAGGTTACTACCCCTACAAGGGCTACCAAACAGCTGGTGAGAGCCCGAGTGAGCGTTCCTTATACATGACAGTGGAAGTGACTGAGCTCACCCCCCTGACTTTGCCCTGGAGCGGCCAAGGAGCACGGGCAGAGGTTGCTCTGTGGCCAGTAACCTCCAGCTTGTGCCAAAAAGCCAACAGATTGGGAAGATCTTTTATCACAGAATCACAGAATCATCTAGGCTGGAAGAGACCCTTGGGATCATGGAGTCCAACCACCTACCCTACTCTAAAGTTCTCCCCTACACCATATCCCCCAACACTACATCTAAACAACTCTTAAACTCATCCAAGGATGGTGACTCAACCCCCTCCCTGGGCAGCCTGTTCCAATGCCCGACCACTCTCTCTGTGAAGAATCGTTTCCTAATGCCCAGTCTAA
>NW_015091069.1:478474-532138 GCF_001431845.1 Calidris pugnax
CCTCAGCCTCCTCTTCTCCAGGCTGAACACCCCCAGCTCCCTCAGCCTTTCCTCATAAGACTTACTCTCCAGACCCCTCACCAGCTTTGTTGCCCTTCTCTGGACCTGCTCCAGCCCCTCAATGTCTTTCTTGTGGTAGGGGGCCCAAAACTGGACACAGCCCTCGAGGTGGGGTTGGATAATATCTGTAAAGCATTTGCAAGTGAAAGAGCTGTATAAAAGCTAAATGCTGTTGTTTAACTAGGTTGATCTCATAATTGAGGAACTGTATTTTATAATGTACTTTACTAGGCAAGATTTTAAACTACTTCTCATTCTCCAACTTGTGTAAATATACAGTGTTTAAGGCAGTTGCTGTGTAATTCTGCAAAGTAGGACTGTCATTTCACGTTTAGTAGGATGCGACAAGACTGAGGCAGTAGTAACTTGTCCATGGTCTCATACTTACTTTCCATTTCTCACTTTTATACTGTCTCTTGATATTTTTGTAATCCTTTTGAGTATCCTCCTCTTCTCCAGGCTGAACACCCCCAGCTCCCTCAGCCTCTCCTCATAAGACTTATTCTCCAGACCCCTCACCAGCTCCGTTGCCCTTCTCTGGACCTGCTCCAGCACCTCAATGTCTTTCTTGTGGTAGGGGGCCCAAAACTGGACACAGTACTCGAGGTGGGGTTGGATAGTATCTGTAAAGCATTTGCAAGTGAAAGAGCTTGGATAATATCTGTAAAGCATTTGCAAGTGAAAGAGCTGTATAAAAGCTAAATGCTGTTGTTTAACTAGGTTGATCTCATAATTGAGGAACTGTATTTTATAATGTACTTTACTAGGCAAGATTTTAAACTACTTCTCATTCTCCAACTTGTGTAAATATACAGTGTTTAAGGCAGTTGCTGTGTAATTCTGCAAAGTAGGACTGTCATTTCACGTTTAGTAGGATGCAACAAGACTGAGGCAGTAGTAACTTGTCCATGGTCTCATACTTACTTTCCATTTCTCACTTTTATACTGTCTCTTGATATTTTTGTAATCCTTTTGAGTATTCCCTTACTGACTGAGGATTTGCCCCACAAATTTGTTGCTCTATGTAATTTTAGAGACTGGATAGTCTGTTGTTTTTCCTTATGTGCTATTTCTGCTTTTTATTATACTTATTAAAAAGTATCCTGCTTTCATCCTACATTTAACTTTACTTAATTTGTTTTGCTAGAGCTCTTAATTCTGCACTCTCTCTTCACTATAGTTTTCATTTCTCATGTTCTTTATCCTCTGAGCGCTCAGTAACCACAGTCAAATTTCCCTTAGCTGCATCCCACAAAGGCTTAAAAACCCCTCCAAAAGAGATAGAATTTGTTCCAAAAGAAATCTCCAGTAAGAAAATGAAAGTGAGACTTTATATTTCTAAAGTAACATCAAGCTATTTCATATATCCTTCTACATCAAAAGAGAAACTCAAAAGAAAATGCCAAACATCTTTTCCCTTTGCAGGTTGTCTGTAGGTAGGAACTCAAAGCTGGAAGGCCAGAGTGGCCTTCTATTTATTGATCTCACTTCCGTTGCCACCTGTCATCTCTGAAAGCTCTTAATATATCGGAGTGAAATGCTTCAAGTGCAGCACAGGAATTTTACAGCAAGAAGGTGGCTGTAACTGAACCACAGGAATCGCATCATGAAGTGTCAGTACCAATGCAGAGGTCACAGCAATAAGCTATTAGTACCCTCTATTTTCTGCTATATCACAGCCGAGGGGTGGAAGCTGCATGACTAAGGATTTATAACAACAGAAATCTTGTGGTGACTGCAATATTTAAGGTGAAGAATGAATTTACACTACCTGTTCCCTCAGAGACTCCCAGTTCTCTCTTTCTATTATTGTTTCAAGCTGTGAATGTGGGGTTGATCAGATTTTCCTGTCTGCCTTGCAAACTGTGTGGGGCAGCAATCCATACATGGGTTTATGCACTGCAGTATGGAACCCTTTGATATAGGGTCTGTCACGCTGTCTAGTTTAACTGGCTCCAAGGAAGATACTGAGGTGCCCTGTCCAGGTGTCCTTGCAGAGCATGGACATTCAGAGAAAGCAGCAAGCTGGGCAAGAAACATCTCAAATCAGCCAGAAGGAAGTGTGGAGATGTGTGCCCAAGGTTAACCCTCAAAGACAGCGGGGAGAGAGTAGTAGGTGATGTTCTATGTGCCACTTTTTCTGCAGGCTCTTTGAGCCTGGTGCCTAATCCAAGTGAGAAACTGCCACGCTAAGGAAAAGGAAAAAGCCCAGAAAAAAAGAGAGCTGCATTGTATTTCAGCTGTGTGGTAAGGCAGTTGTTAAGGCAGGTACTTACTTTGAAAACACAAGGTCACTAGCTTGCGGTGGGGCTGTTAAAATAAGTCTCCTAAGGCCAAGCTTGTGTGTGTTTCAGCCTGAGCCTCTCTTGGCTTCTCTTGTTGGGGTCACTCCCATTTGCACCCTTCATGAAAAAGCAGCGGAGTGAGGAACTGTCAGGTAAAGGAAGAGCAGCAGAGCAAAAGGCAGGTGCATGAAGAGCTGCAACCTTGAGTCTATGTTCCCACCCGCGACAGATTTTTGGTGACCAAATATTTATTGAAAGCAGGCAAAACACATCTTTCATCACCTTGTGGGTGGTTCAGGGTTTGATTCAATTTTTTTTCCGGAATCAGAACTGAACAAGCCAGAGCCAGTTTTGTCTTGCAGATGCCTTGGGACTAAAGTGCAGATTGACCACTCCTATATTTTTTTACTGTAACAGGACAATACAGGTCTCTCAGGAATTTACCAGTGCAGGAACGAGTAGCCTTGGCCCCTGCAAGTAGGGGGAAAAGCTTCCTGGAGAAGTTTTGCTCTTGTTGGATATCTCTGTTCAAGGTTCATTTATGGTTCAAAAGGCATTTCATAGGGGGTGTTTCATGGATGGGCATTAGCTCCAGTTCTGATTCCAGCAGATCAGCAAATGCCACATAGACCAAAGCAAAGCTATTGCATGTGGTCTTTCCCTGGGGCTTCAGGGTAAGATATAACCAGGAGAAAACCAGGTGTGTTTGAAACCAGCACTTATTAGACTTGGAGGCTGAAGAGCATTTCCATGAAACAAAAAACTCAAGTAGACAGAGGAGATCCTTCAGGAAGTGTGAAGGCCTCAGCAGGTGACAAAACGAGCTGATCAGCCACCCAAAACACAGAGCTTCCACTATTTGAAAGCCGATTCTTTGGAAAAATTCTGTATCAGGAAAAAACAAACGACTAGATGGATGCTATGGACACTTATGATTGTTACAAAAAAATGTATAGCTTCTAGTGGACCACTCTCTTGTGGTTTGTGATTAAATGTTTAATGGGAGGATGCATGTTCACTGAGCTACAGTGGCACTGGCAAACCAGTATCTTTTCTGCAAGGGTATGAATACCCAGCAGAGGTTACTCTGCTTTATTCTGTTTTATGCTGCTATGGTATACTGGCACAGGTCCTTCATGCACTTTATTCTTCTTGGCAGGAGTTTCAGTATGACTGAAGAAGCCTTGAGAAGAGAAGGCTGAGAGGAGACCTTATTAATGCTGCCAAGTATCTAAAGGGTGGGTTGAAAGAGGATGGAGCCAGACTCTTTTCAGTGGGTCCCAGTGAGAGGACGAGGGGCAACGGGCACAAGCTGGACCATGGGAAGTTCCACTCCAATCTGAGGAAGAACTTCTTTGGGGTGAGGGTGGCAGAGCCCTGGCAGAGGCTGCCCAGGGAGGGTGTGGAGTCCCCTTCTCTGGAGATCTTCAAGCCCCACCTGGATGCTCCTGAGTGATGTGCTCTGGGCAACCCTGCTTTGGCAGGGGGATTGGAGTTGATGGTCTCTAGAAGGTCCCTTCCAACTCTGACACACATCCCTTCCCGTGACTCCATGACTGAGAACTCCACACAGAGTCAGGCATTCGTGGATGGTCTCCAGAAGGTCCCTTCCAAATCTGAGAATTCTGTGATTCCGTGATTCCAGGACTGAGAACTCCACACAGAGTCAGGCATTCCGATGATCTCAAAAAATCAGTTGAATCAGCAGAAAATCTGGCTTTAAGCATTACAAGAAGCGCTGATGGGTGATGGACTTCTGAGAGTTGGATCCAGCTGTGAGAGCGTGAGCTCTTGACAGTCTCTGCTTGTCAGGGACCAGAAGAAGCCACCCAGCCTAAGATAGAAGCTCAATGTGCACAGTGTGATTAAATCATGCCAATATTTCTCCACCTTTCTTCATGGTTTTCTTCATGTCTTCCCCTAAGCTTCCCAGCGTACTGCTGACACAGCATGTTTTGCTGCTGTTGCACCAGCACAACATTCTGCCCAAGTCCATCGGTCAGTTTGTTTTATATGGCTCATTTCTGACAGATGTCATCCATGAGAAGAGCTAAACACAGGCAAGTAATCTCCAGCCTCAAGAGGAAGGAGGGCGTTGTAACAAAAAGAGGGCAGCTGAGGACAACACTGTGCTGTTTCTTGAAGATGTCTTGAATTTTGTTGGCAGCAATGAGACTCTCTGAATATGGGACAAGCTATTACAAGGTGGGATGACAACAAGAGGGGCATCTTGTGGTCCGCTTGAACCTCTTAACTGGAGCAGGAAATACAAAAAAAAAGCAGACAAGAAAAGACAAAGTCTTGCTACGGTGGAAAGGTCAGCTGTTCAGCTTTGTGAATGCTGATGTAGACCTATTTTGTTTACACATTTGATAATTAATGGTGTTTGCCTAATTGTCTCACTAGACTAATTACTAGTTTTACCCTGTCTGTAAATAAGACAATCTGCGGTTATAGTAGAACAGAAACCCTTACTGTGAGTTTGTCAAATAGATGCAGATTGTGAAATACGATTTTGCCCTGCGAGAAGCAGCCTGCATTGCAATGCTGCAGCGGGCAGCCTGGCTGGGTAACAGCCCTCCTGTGAAACACACGGGCTCCAGAAACAACAGATAGCAAATTTGAAATACGTAAGTAATTTTAGACATTGTTACACCCAGATGGTTCGTGTTACTGGAAGCATCATTGCTGTCACAGCATAGGAAGGAAGGACAGAGCTTTTAAGCATCATGTAATCACCCAACAATGTCCAATGAGGTGCCAGGTGGGAAGCAGGTAGTGGACACTACAGACCAATGGGTTTCATGGTGTAGGGATGGTAAGGAATAAATTTGACTTTGCAGTGAGAATAAGAATGGCAATGCTGGAGTAAAGGTGCTACAGCAAGACTATGCTAGCTTATATTTTATGATGACACGCTGCCCCTGCTGACTCCTTAATCCTTAGGAGAACTCAGTACCTGCAAGCTTCTGTGGTCCTTACAAGTGGATGTGAGTAGATATGAGCTGAGGATCTGGCCCTCATACTTCAAACGTGTCTGTGAATTCTAGATATTTTCCGGCACCAGTGAAAAGTCTTGCCAGAGATGTCCTGTTACTCCCTCTTACTGATGCATGGGCGGTTCTTGCCAGCCCACGTGAGTACAGAGGCATGAGAGGGATTTGCTCACCTGGCTTTGACCACTCTTAAAGGGGGCACGTGGTCAGGAGACGCCTCGCATTCCCCCATCAGCCTGAACGGCAGCCTACAGAGGTAGCCTGGACACCCATGTTTTACGACAGCAAAGTTAAGTGAGATAAATTTCATCCTAGTGTGACACCAGCAAGGGTTGCAATTCAAAGGTGTGTAAATGGGCCACCCACTTTGAGTCATAGTAAATTCAGAGAGCACCTCAGAAAGCACGTGAGCAGGTTCACATTTCACTCTGGGCTTTTTCTGGTCTGCTTATCTGTGCCAGATATGTTACACAGGATGGACCACAGTTAATAGCTGGTTGCTACCTGCTGTCCTTCCCTGTGATGGACAACATCCATAATTAACAAAAACACAAGAATGAGACAACACATTAAATAGCTAACATGAATGAGTATTTTAGAGAGATTTCTCTTTTAATCAGTGAGAAAACTAAGCTGAAGATGTGTCAGCATATTCACGACAGCATCACTCAGCATGACCATGCACGTGATTAAGCAAGACCCATCCAAGGAAGTGATTCATTTGTTTGGGTTTGCTTTTTTCTTTTTATTGCATTATAAACAATAAGCATATAAATCTGCTTTTGTTTATAGATGGCTCTAGGATAAAAATATAAACTGTGTGTATCATCAGTTAATTCCTGTCTGCCTTTATCCTGGGGTGCAGACATCAGAAAAGCACAACTGAAAGATGGCCATCATTCAGTAATTATGTTATTTTGATGGAGGAGAGCTTCTGTGAGATTGTTCTCCCTGAGCATCTCTTAGAAGTTGCGAGACTCAGGATGTCTTGCCTAGCTCTGTCTATTCCCAAGCACTTGAACCTACCTTATTCTGTTGTTCTCGCTACTTTGTTAATGGATAATTGATTTAATGGGAAAGGAAAGTTTCCTGTTCATAGTCAACTTCACAACACTGCCTGCCTGGATATGTAGTTTGCCGAGATACTGGCTCACAGGATCACGTTTCTGATCTTCCACCTACTCCCAGCACATATCTGATGTCCTGCTTTACCATATGTCCGAGCCAACAATTAGACCTAAGCAAGTCAATACTGAGCAGATGTCCCAGGGTACAGCTTATCAGGTGCAGGTTATCGTCTCAACTACACTGGCTTCTGGGGCATGCTCTTCAGATACAGAGTTAGAGCCAATCTGTGCATATGAGGAGCAAGCAAATGCTAGGAGAAGAAAGTGGGTAGAGTGGCTTTTTGTTTATTTTTTCCCCACTAGCTGAGCGTTAGGAGACATGAAATTAATGAAGTGTTCTATATGAGACTTCCTGTGTGGACTGTGACAAGTCATTAATTGGATGTCCTGCTGTCTGTAAAGAAATAGTGCCTCACTGTCATTTGTGCCCTTGAAATTCAGCCTTAAGTTCATTTGGCTTCTGTAGCCATTTGCAAATCGTTTCAATTTCCGAGCATAGGAAAGTCTTAGAAATCTTCTCTGCTCAAGAACAGGAAGAATTTCAGCACTTATGAAAGAGAGTGAATGCTGAGCAAAGGTAATTTGAAAATTATTGCTGTGATTATCAAGCCACAGTACCAGTAAATAATGTGGTGTTATAAATGCAGTAAATAATCTTCATCCAATTTCCATATTTTATTACAGCGTCTGTCTGGAATTTGAAATGCTGCATCCTAGCCCTTTTCTGTAGCTCAGCCCTGGGGGAAGACCAAGGTTTACTGTTTGTGTTTAACACTCAAAAGCAAAAATCAAAGATCCAATCATCCCATCAGCTTCTGACTACTGGGGGTAGAGGGGGCTCCCCTTTCACTGGCTTTGGTGCCAAATTCAAATCCTCCTTTAACTCTAGAACCAAATCCCTTGAACTTTATCCCTGGTTTTATCCCTGATAACCCTCCTAAGACTTCAGAGAAAATACTTTGCCTGCAAGGCAATAGCCCCGGGGTGTACCCAGCTCCTCAGACAAGCGTGGCTAGCAGGCCCTTGCCACCCCAAACGCACCCTTGGGTGCCAGGGACTCCCCCGTGAGGTTAGGTCGGTGGCACCATGAATTATTTCCCCACTTACCTGAGTGGCAAGTGCAGGTGGGACATGTGGGGGGGGGATTTGCCCTCCATACAGAGAAGCAAAGTGAAATCTGCGGTGTGCTAACATGGCCCCATGCCCACATTGTCTGCAGAGGTTCCTTGTGGGGCTGTAGATTAATGGTTCTCCGCCTCGTTTGCCATATGGCTGACAGCTTGGCAAGGCCCCAGGCCTCCAGCTGCCACACACACCATGGAGCAGCTGATGGCAGTACGTGGCTCGCTTTTTCTTGCCCCAGTCAGGCTGTTTTGAGGCTGACTGAATCTGTGTCATTACACGCCATCAATTTACCACTTGGCTTGCCTAAAATGCTGTCACAGCTGCTTGGGCCTGACATCTTCCAGTCACCAACCTGAAGTAGTCTCCGAGGAGCCACTGCTGAGCCCCGTGTCTGCCTGCGGGCAGTTTCATGGGAAGGAGTGGCTAAGATTTCTTTTATCCCATTGTTGCCCCTCCAGATTATTCCTCAAAGGCTGGGGCTGCTTGCCCGAGTTTATAAGAAGGTGGATGTAAGACGGCGCTGCAGGCTCCATACATTGCATACCCCTTCAAAACTACCATTACAGGCCAGACCCTTAGCATCCTTTACCCTGGGCATGGTAACCAATATTCCCTTTTGAGTGCACACTGATAGGTCCTGCTCTGATCAGAATACTTTTATAGACCAAGTTATCTACTTCTCTGAGTACAGTGCATTGTGTCTTTAGGTGGTTCCTCTAAAGGGACCCAGTAATGTTTTTGGTGGGTTACTGGGTTTTTCAGCAGAATGTCTGCTGACTGACAGGCAGTCAGTAGGGCAGATTTGCAGTTATTGTTTAGGTGGAGTTGTAACAGACATTAACTAGCTGCCATAATCCATGGGTAGAAGTTATTTAACCTTGATTCAGCTTCATGCAAGTTCAAAGCCGGGGGGGCACATCCCTTCAATGGCTACTCTAATGATGTGCTTTAAAGCTAGTTTTAGGACCAGGACAGAATCACAGAATCTTCTAGGTTGGAAGGGACCTTAAAGATCATCTTGTCCAACCGTCAACCTAACTGACAAAAACAGACACCCACACAACAAACAAGAAGCAACACCATCACTAAACCATACCTCCCAGCACCACATCAACCCGTCTTTTGAACACCTCCAGGGATGGTGCCTCAACCACCTCCCTGGGCAGCCCATTCCAATGGCTGAGAACCCTTTCAGTGAAAAAATTTTTCCTAATATCCAGCCTGAACCTCCCCTGGTGTAACTTGAGGCCATTTCCTCTAGTCCTGTCGCCTGTGACTTGAGAGAAGGGACCGACCCCCACCTCTCTACACCCTCCTTTTGGGTAGTTGTAGAGAGCAATAAGGTCTCCCCTCAGCCTCCTCTTCTCCAGGCTGAACACCCCCAGCTCCCTCAACCTCTCCTCATAAGACTTGTGCTCCAACGTAACTCTCTCTATATGCTCTATAACATAGTTATAGATACACTTTTAGCAGCTAAGGGGACCACACTTGTAAATTGGTAATAGCAACACGTTTTACCATACAGTCAGAAGACCCTGCTGTAAAAGCTGCGTGCAACAGCAGTGGTCTTGGAATGATGTTATCACAGCCACACCAGTCACGGGGCAGCATGGATGCTGGGGGGTGGGTGAGTGGCTTTCTTCCTTCTTGCCATGGTGTGTCTGCACCATTGTGTGCAGCTGCCCAGCTTCTCTGGTGGGTCAGCAGGCAGTGTTGTGGATGCAGCAGCGTGCACCCACAGCAACCTCCTCCTCTGGCCTGTGTCCCTCCTACTGAACATGGTGAGCTCCTGTGGGTTCCTTGGCCTGTTTCAGTTTTCCAAATTCAAAGTGATCTAGGTGGCCCTGAATCCCTCCCACCCTGTGTGCGTTTTTTCAGTCCTTGTACTCAAAGACTCTCCTTAAGATCCCAGGTTGAGCCGCTCAGCTCAGCTTTTCCAACAATTTCTTTATGCTTTTCCTTGTGCTTTTCCCCCTCTAACCTGAAAATTCATGTTTTGCTTGTGTTATGTGCTATTTTTTGCCTTTCCTTACTTGGGTTTTGGGCACGCTATGCGAGCAGGCTGCTATTACCAGCCTTGCTTCATCCACCAGCAGCACCCAAGCAATCCTACCCTGTTGGGCAGCAAGATCTCTTTCCAGGTTCCTTCCAGGATCTGGCCCTACTTTTTACAATACCTTGTGGCAACACAAAGGTTTCATACAACTTGGACAAGGATTTTATGCCTGAGAGCTGAAGTCTGTGAGCTCTTTGTTCCAGCTGTAAAGACAACCCCTTTCCAGCATCAGGTGTAGGTGTGGCTCCAGCTCTCGGTTTCAAGCTTCTGCCCTGCACCCACTCTAACTGCAAAGAAACAAAACAAAAGGCTTTCTGTTCTCAGATGGTTGCAGAATAAGGTGAAGTACTATATTTCTTGCAGTCATATCACTTAAAGTGATTTTGCCCTTGAGGACAGCATTACCTCACACACATCAAGAGAAGGTCTGTGCGCTTAAATGTCAGCCCTCATGAGGCAGGAGCTGCTCTGCTCTAATGGCTTGTGTAGCTTTCCACACTTTTCTCTCATTTGCTCTTTTATTGGTTCTGGTACAGAGAGAGCAATCATCCCTGCACGTATTTCCTTAACACAGAGGACATATTTTATTTAACACAAGGGAGGGATCTGTCACAGCAATTGGAGCAGCCAGGTGAAACTCCTTAAAAGCCACCACTCTTCTGCAAATCAGCGTGTTTGCTGATCCCTGCCTTCCAATTGGCATATTGTTGTTTAACAAACATCTTAATCTCTATCGCTCTGCTTCAACTCTGCCTTGCTTGTCTTGTCTTTCCCTGGTGCAAATTCAGAAGGGCAGCAACTGCCTTTCTGTTTGCACATTGTCACAGAATCACAGAATGGTCAGAGTTGGAAGGGACCTTAAAGATCATGGAGTTCCACCCCCCCTGCCCTGGGCAGGGACACCTCCCACCAGACCAGGTTGCTCCAAGCCCCATCCAGCCTGGCCTTGAACCCCTCCAGGGATGGGGCAGCCACAACTTCCCTGGGCAACCTGGGCCAGGGTCTCACCACCCTCACAGCAAAGAATTTCTTCCTAGTATCTAACCTACATCTCCCCTCTTCCAATTTAAAACCGTTCCCCCTTGTCCTGTCACTGCACTTCCTGACAAAGAGTCCCTCCCCAGCTCTCCTGGAGCTCCCTGCAGATATTGGAAGGCTGCTATGAGGTCTCCTGGAGCCTTCTCTTCTCCAGGCTGAACAACCCCAGCTCTCTCAGCCTGTCCTCACAGCAGAGGTGCTCCATCCCTCTGAGCATCTTCATGGCCCTCCGATGGACCCGTTCCAACAGGTCCATGTCCTTTCTGTGTTGAGGACTCCAGAGCTGGACACAGAGCTCCAGGTGGGATCTCACAAGCACAGAGCAGATGGGCAGAATCCCCTCCCTGACCTGCTGGCCACACTTCTCCTGATGCAGCCCAGGACACGGTTGGCTCTCTGGGCTGCCAGTGCACGTTGCCGGCTCATGTTGAACTTCTCACCCACCAACACCCCCAAGTCCTTCTCCTCAGGGCTGCTCTCCAGCCATTCTCCACCCGACCTGGATTTGTGCCTGGGATTGCCACGGCCCAGGTGCAGCCCAAGGATCGCTGCTCAGCTGACAGGCTTACATGGACTGGGATGCCACTCACACAAGAGAAATGTTAACTTAAAAACAAATAAATAGGTTGGTGGTTTTAACTCTTACCAAATCCAGCAGCAAATCAGATCAAAACTGACCTTTGACCAGTATCCCCATGTCATTTAATGTGTACAAACACCCTGGGCTTACGGCAAGGGGAAGGTACCCCCTTTTCCTAGGAATGAGGAACCTCACCTGGCACTGGACCCTTTGCTGTGCACCAGTCTCGGGTAACACGTCACCATGGGGGCAACATCCCTGCCCAGCACAGCCCAGAGCTGCTGCGGTGTGAGCTGTGCCCTGCCCTGGCACACACACCACAACACACCACACCAGGCAGGACAGGGGCTGGGGGTGGCCTGGGGACCTCCTGCGCCCCGACCACAGGCAGCGGTACGCCTTCCAGAAACATGCAGAGCAGCCACAGGCTCTGGGGAAATGTTTTAAATTTTGAGCTATTTTGAGCACCTTTCAGTTTAGGGCAACTACCAAAAGCCCAAGAAAGGCTGTGTGTGGGCTGGACCCCGCAGGACAAGTTAGCAAGTGCTAATAAATGCACTAATGAGATGCACACAGAAGTAGCCTTGTACTTCATTCCCTCCTATATTCAATGTGAGACTGGAGGAAAAAAACCCCAAACAGAACAAAACCAAACCCCAAATTAATAACTTTGGCCTTTTGCACACAGGTTCTGTAACAGGGTGGACTGGACATGTGCTATTTCAGTGCATGCTCCATCTCAGCTTTGGACACCCGGACAATCTGCTGCCGCCGAGCGCAGATTTTAACTCAAAGCAGTCCCAAGAACTGGTGGAGCAAGGCAAGGAGGTAAAAACCAGCACAGATTTTACCTGTAGGTAAAAACCTGAAGTAAAAACTTTTGCTAGGAAAGAGCAGCAGCCATGGGGAGCATGACTGCATCTGGCTACATGGACATAGCTGAGTTTCTGTGCCTTCAGAGCAGCACACTACAGCAGCTCTGTCTGCTAAAGCTTATTTTAAACGCCTTATTGAGCTCCTCTGGATTATTTATAGACATATTTATATACTGTGGGCCACAGCTGGACTGTCAGCACCACGTTTAACACGGTGCTTGCTAGGGAGGGAACGACGGGATGGGAATCCGTGCTTCTACAGCTACATAGAGGCAGAGGCACAGAATTTCACTGAATTTCACTGAATTTCTAGAGTTGGAAGGGACCATAGAGATCATCTAGTCCAACTCCCCTGCTGAAGCAGGATTGCCTAGAGCTTGTCAGAGCATGTTACTCAGGAGCATCCAGGCGGGTTTTGAAAATCTCCAAGGAAGGGGACTCCACACCCTCCCTGGGCAGCCTCTTCCAGGGCTCTGCCACCCTCACCGTGAAGAAGTTTCTCCTCATATTTGAGTGGAACCTCTTCTGTTCCAACTTGTGCCCGTTGCCCCTCGTCCTCTCAGTGGGAACCACTGAAAAGAGTCTGGCTCCCTCCTCCTTCAACCCTCCCTTGAGATACTTGTAGGCATTAATAAGGTCTCCCCTCAGCCTTCTCTTCTCAAGTGAAATCTGCGGTGTGCTAACATGGCCCCATGCCCACATTGTCTGCAGAGGTTCCTTGTGGGGCTGTAGATTAATGGTTCTCCGCCTCGTTTGCCATATGGCTGACAGCTTGGCAAGGCCCCAGGCCTCCAGCTGCCACACACACCATGGAGCAGCTGATGGCAGTACGTGGCTCGCTTTTTCTTGCCCCAGTCAGGCTGTTTTGAGGCTGACTGAATCTGTGTCATTACACGCCATCAATTTACCACTTGGCTTGCCTAAAATGCTGTCACAGCTGCTTGGGGCTGACATCTTCCAGTCACCAACCTGAAGCAGTCTCCAAGGAGCCACTGCTGAGCTCCGTGTCTGCCTGCGGGCAGTTTCATGGGAAGGAGTAGCTAAGATTTCTTTTATCCCATTGTGCCCCTCCGGATTATTCCTCAAAGGCTGGGGCTGCTTGCCCGAGTTTATAAGAAGGTGGATGTAAGACGGCGCTGCAGGCTCCATACATTGCATACCCCTTCAAAACTACCATTACAGGCCAGACCCTTAGCATCCTTTACCCTGGGCATGGTAACCAATATTCCCTTTTGAGTGCACACTGATAGGTCCTGCTCTGATCAGAATACTTTTATAGACCAAGTTATCTACTTCTCTGAGTACAGTGCATTGTGTCTTTAGGTGGTTCCTCTAAAGGGACCCAGTAATGTTTTTGGTGGGTTACTGGGTTTTTCAGCAGAATGTCTGCTGACTGACAGGCAGTCAGTAGGGCAGATTTGCAGTTATTGTTTAGGTGGAGTTGTAACAGACATTAACTAGCTGCCATAATCCATGGGTAGAAGTTATTTAACCTTGATTCAGCTTCATGCAAGTTCAAAGCCGGGGGGGCACATCCCTTCAATGGCTACTCTAATGATGTGCTTTAAAGCTAGTTTTAGGACCAGGACAGAATCACAGAATCTTCTAGGTTGGAAGGGACCTTAAAGATCATCTTGTCCAACCGTCAACCTAACTGACAAAAACAGACACCCACACAACAAACAAGAAGCAACACCATCACTAAACCATACCTCCCAGCACCACATCAACCCGTCTTTTGAACCCCTCCAGGGATGGTGCCTCAACCGCCTCCCTGGGCAGCCCATTCCAATGGCTGAGAACCCTTTCAGTGAAAAAATTTTTCCTAATATCCAGCCTGAACCTCCCCTGGTGTAACTTGAGGCCATTTCCTCTAGTCCTGTCGCCTGTGACTTGGGAGAAGGCACCGACCCCCACCTCTCTACACCCTCCTTTTGGGTAGTTGTAGAGAGCAATAAGGTCTCCCCTCAGCCGCCTCTTCTCCAGGCTGAACACCCCCAGCTCCCTCAACCTCTCCTCATAAGACTTGTGCTCCAACGTAACTCTCTCTATATGCTCTATAACATAGTTATAGATACACTTTTAGCAGCTAAGGGGACCACACTTGTAAATTGGTAATAGCAACACGTTTTACCATACAGTCAGAAGACCCTGCTGTAAAAGCTGCGTGCAACAGCAGTGGTCTTGGAATGATGTTATCACAGCCACACCAGTCACGGGGCAGCATGGATGCTGGGGGGTGGGTGAGTGGCTTTCTTCCTTCTTGCCATGGTGTGTCTGCACCATTGTGTGCAGCTGCCCAGCTTCTCTGGTGGGTCAGCAGGCAGTGTTGTGGATGCAGCAGCGTGCACCCACAGCAACCTCCTCCTCTGGCCTGTGTCCCTCCTACTGAACATGGTGAGCTCCTGTGGGTTCCTTGGCCTGTTTCAGTTTTCCAAATTCAAAGTGATCTAGGTGGCCCTGAATCCCTCCCACCCTGTGTGCGTTTTTTCAGTCCTTGTACTCAAAGACTCTCCTTAAGATCCCAGGTTGAGCCGCTCAGCTCAGCTTTTCCAACAATTTCTTTATGCTTTTCCTTGTGCTTTTCCCCCTCTAACCTGAAAATTCATGTTTTGCTTGTGTTATGTGCTATTTTTTGCCTTTCCTTACTTGGGTTTTGGGCACGCTATGCGAGCAGGCTGCTATTACCAGCCTTGCTTCATCCACCAGCAGCACCCAAGCAATCCTACCCTGTTGGGCAGCAAGATCTCTTTCCAGGTTCCTTCCAGGATCTGGCCCTACTTTTTACAATACTTTGTGGCAACACAAAGGTTTCATACAACTTGGACAAGGATTTTATGCCTGAGAGCTGAAGTCTGTGAGCTCTTTGTTCCAGCTGTAAAGACAACCCCTTTCCAGCATCAGGTGTAGGTGTGGCTCCAGCTCTCGGTTTCAAGCTTCTGCCCTGCACCCACTCTAACTGCAAAGAAACAAAACAAAAGGCTTTCTGTTCTCAGATGGTTGCAGAATAAGGTGAAGTACTATATTTCTTGCAGTCATATCACTTAAAGTGATTTTGCCCTTGAGGACAGCATTACCTCACACACATCAAGAGAAGGTCTGTGCGCTTAAATGTCAGCCCTCATGAGGCAGGAGCTGCTCTGCTCTAATGGCTTGTGTAGCTTTCCACACTTTTCTCTCATTTGCTCTTTTATTGGTTCTGGTACAGAGAGAGCAATCATCCCTGCACGTATTTCCTTAACACAGAGGACATATTTTATTTAACACAAGGGAGGGATCTGTCACAGCAATTGGAGCAGCCAGGTGAAACTCCTTAAAAGCCACCACTCTTCTGCAAATCAGCGTGTTTGCTGATCCCTGCCTTCCAATTGGCATATTGTTGTTTAACAAACATCTTAATCTCTATCGCTCTGCTTCAACTCTGCCTTGCTTGTCTTGTCTTTCCCTGGTGCAAATTCAGAAGGGCAGCAACTGCCTTTCTGTTTGCACATTGTCACAGAATCACAGAATGGTCAGAGTTGGAAGGGACCTTAAAGATCATGGAGTTCCACCCCCCCTGCCCTGGGCAGGGACACCTCCCACCAGACCAGGTTGCTCCAAGCCCCATCCAGCCTGGCCTTGAACCCCTCCAGGGATGGGGCAGCCACAACTTCCCTGGGCAACCTGGGCCAGGGTCTCACCACCCTCACAGCAAAGAATTTCTTCCTAGTATCTAACCTACATCTCCCCTCTTCCAATTTAAAACCGTTCCCCCTTGTCCTGTCACTGCACTTCCTGACAAAGAGTCCCTCCCCAGCTCTCCTGGAGCTCCCTGCAGATATTGGAAGGCTGCTATGAGGTCTCCTGGAGCCTTCTCTTCTCCAGGCTGAACAACCCCAGCTCTCTCAGCCTGTCCTCACAGCAGAGGTGCTCCATCCCTCTGAGCATCTTCATGGCCCTCCGATGGACCCGTTCCAACAGGTCCATGTCCTTTCTGTGTTGAGGACTCCAGAGCTGGACACAGAGCTCCAGGTGGGATCTCACAAGCACAGAGCAGATGGGCAGAATCCCCTCCCTGACCTGCTGGCCACACTTCTCCTGATGCAGCCCAGGACACGGTTGGCTCTCTGGGCTGCCAGTGCACGTTGCCGGCTCATGTTGAACTTCTCACCCACCAACACCCCCAAGTCCTTCTCCTCAGGGCTGCTCTCCAGCCATTCTCCACCCAACCTGGGTTTGTGCCTGGAATTGCCACATCCCAGGTGCAGGACCCTGCACTTGGCTTGGTTGAACTTCATGCAATTGGCATGTGCCCAGCTCTCAAGCCTGTCCAGGTCCCTCTGGATGGCATCCCTTCCCTCCAGCGTGTTGACTGTGCCACATAGCTTGGTGTCGTTGGCAAACTTGCTGAGGGTGCACTCTGTCCCACTCTCCATGTCTCCAACAAAGATGTTTAATAGCACTGGTAACACATTGGTGCTTCGTCTCAGCCAGGGGCTCTTGGCGTTGCACAACTCACTGCACTGCAGAAGCATCATTTCCTTCAGGACACTGCTAGGGAATGAAAACACAGCTGACATCTGATTCTTCAGTTAATCCATGGGCCCCATACTAATTACATTTACACAGTAGGCTGCACAGCCTAAGTGCAGAAAAACAGCTTGTATCAATCCAGAAAATAGCTAATGAGAATAACCAGCCATTAACACATCAAATCAGATAATAAATGCTGCAGAGCACATCTGATGGCTCTTGTAATATGAGAGGGTTGGTGTTTTTTTACTTCCCAGTAAAATAGCAGCCACTTCTGCACAGCTTAGCTTCATAGGAATTGCCTTTTATTGGGGTTATAGATTAAATCAAATTGTAGAGTGAGCTATAGAAGCTGGAATTAAAATTCTAGACTTAACCATTAAAATTGTCTTCAGTGTGTCACTCTGCTGGTCAAGGACCTTAGGGCCAGCTGGAGAGGAGTCTGGGGAGAGTAGAGCTCTTGAAGTACAAGCACTTCTACATGCACATTCCTGCATAGGAACTGGGTGAAAAGGGGCAGAAAACATGGTAATTGAGTGTGCCAGAATCCCCTTATGTGCTGTTTCAGCCTGACATAACCCACATAGGATTTCTGTCTGTAGAGATTGTTTGGCATTAGTCCTCACTGCAGCCAGCAGAGAAACAAAAGAAATACATTTGGAAATATACTACCTGGAGTTAAAGCTTTGGTACTAGCACTCAGAGGAGTTTTCTGAAATTCTATTAGATATTTTGTTTGATAGTCTTAAATCTCCTCCCAATCAATTAATGTGCCTACGTGACGCCTCTGTGCACCAGACATTGTCAGTTGCTGAAAAGCACTTCTATTCGGTGTGGGAAATAGCAGCAAATCAGCAGCCTGGGGAGAGTAAATGCAGAAAATTAGGACCGCTGAATGCTGCTTAAGCTGGGCAGAGTGGTGAGAAGTAATCTGCATAGGCAATGCCATCATCAGCTGGGATTCAATGTTCCTCTTCCAGCTGAAGCCACCACAGGATCTTTCATGACCAGTTCCCATCACCAACGGTCTTACTCAAGGGGGTCAGGACCTCTCAGCTTCTAGCTTCCTCCAAGGAAGAAGTACTGCAGTGCTGCAGAGCTGCAGGACACTCTTCTGGGGTATTTGTTCTAGCAGATAGACGTTCAGAAGGAAAGAGAGCTGGCTGCTGCCTCACCTGGAGCACAGACCTTTTTATCTTGCAAGTCTCTCCTAAACACAGATGATTTTCTCCTGCACCATGTTTTCCTCGGGTAAACCACTGGGACCTCGGCCATTCTCCTGCCTCAGGGCTTATTTAGGATGGAGCTTCTTCCCCACCCCCCGCCATTTCAGCATGCTCATTTTACCATCTCTTTTGTGAGCATTCACTGTAAGACAGAAGACCACAATTCCCACCCAGGAGAAGACCAGCGTCACAGGATCTACAGCTAGACCATTTTCCATACAAAGCCATCTTCCAAAGAATTTTTCTTCTTCGCAATGTACTCATGCATCTATATTGCAAGTGGACTCACGCATCAGCCCTTGGACGCCAGAGTGGTGATGATGGCATCACTACGATGCGCTGCCAAGCAAGAGTCTCCCTCAAGTCTTCAGCTCACTAAGAAAGCGTAGGTTTGCTATGGACCAGGCTGAATTTTATTCCAGCTCACGTACTTGTGCCAGAACGCTCTTTCCTGCCAATTTTTGATGCCATTCAGAAGCAGCACATACCTGCAGGTTGATCTCCTCACTTGTTTCATAGCATTATTAGCTTGGCTCAGTCAAGAAGCTGACAGCAGCTGCCTCACTGAGCTTCACCGGATGGGCTGGCAGAGGCTTAACATGCGGATGCTCATTTATTTTCATTCCAGAGACTGCTTGCCCTCACTGAGCTTCACTGGATGGGCTGGCAGAGGCTTAACATGCAGATGCTCATTTATTTTCATTCCAGAGACTGCATATGTTTATCTTTGGTGAGCTTGATGCAAAGCTGGTTGAATTGTTTGGAAGGCTTTGTGTTACCTTCAGTGTGTTTGGATCCAGGCCCATAGAAACGTTCGTTCCTTTTTGCTCGAAAGAGAGAGATACATCAGGCTTTGTTCCCCTCAATAGAGATAAAAGCCAAATTGGAAGAGAGCGATGGCTGGGAAGGGGAATATTCCCTCTCCCACCAGAGGACATATTTTGAAATACCGGTGCATTTATAAAGCCTGCACTGAGAGGGAGTGAGGATCCTTTCAGTGCGTAGCTATTGAGAACTCTGTGGATGAAAAACCTGCTGACAAGAGTTATCACTGAAGTGAAACTGTGTCATGTGTTGTGTAAGAGTTGTTTCTGCTTTTGCCAAGATTTGATGTCAAAATTAAAAATAACATAACAAGCAAAACGCTTTATGAAAATTATGGGAAAACAGCGTTCCATGAAATCTGAGACATTCAATTAGTCCACATCAGGTCTTCAGGGAGCAGAGAGTATCAATGAACAAGGAGAACATGTCTTTCTTTTTCTGCGTCTCTGTCTTCTAACTTGTTCTCAAACCTCTGGAGAGCAATTCAGAGCGCCTGAGGGAAGTGCATAGTGACAGTGTCTTGAGTCAGACAGCAGGATATGAAGACTTGGTGGTACTTATGCCAGTTGAATATGCCCCTTTTTCTCTGTTTTTTCTAATAGTGATTTCAGTTGGTGTGTTTAAATATTTACTTCTGTCCTTTCTTTTATAGGAGATGGCCTGTGTAGGAGGAGAAGAGAATCCTGTTGCTTATAAGGAGCATAAGGTACAAACTCAACCCTTACCCAGTGGATACTGTAGCCTCCTTCCAGAAGGAAGATCTTGTGCCCATTGTCCATGAACTTTGTGGGTTCACACCGTATCTCGCAAGGAAGTGGGACTTCTTGTAAGTGACTACAATAACACTAATTCAGAGACAATCATCCATTTGAACTGCCTGTTTTAAGTGATAATCAGTATTTGTACAGTAATTAGAATCTCAAATAAAACTAGAGCCGAAGTACAAAGTTCTAGTTCCCAGTCAGGAGGAAGTGGGTGGTAGTATGTCTGAGTAACCCTTCTTAGGCTGGGTCCCTGTGTCCTCCTTTGAGCAGTGCCAGGGTCTCTTGGTGTCCTGACACACCATGTGGTGGCTTGGCTTTTCAGAAGGGTGATGCTATTGACCAGCACAGGTGGGGGCGTTCTGCCTGGTCTCCCACCAGCTCTCCTCAGGAGGGAAATGGTAGAAAGAAGGGCTACAAAACACGTTGTAAGGTCAGGGCAAATCCTCCATCAAAATAGTTTCCTTTGAGATCGGAAATGGTAGAAAGAAGGCCTACAAAACATGTTGTAAGGTCAGGGCACATCCTCCATCAAAATAGTTTCCTTTGAGATCATAGGAAAGGCCTGGCAGAGTTACTATGTTCCTGGAGACCTAATGGCCGTAACATTTTAAGAAAGCTCTTTTTCAGTCACCACAGCAACAGCCATTTTCAGTTCTCCAGGGAATTAGAAACAAACAGTGATGCCAGGCTATGATCTCTCTCCTCCCTGTGGCCTGCAGCCTTTCAGGACACTGCTGGGAATAGGGAAAGAAAGGCAAAGAAAGTGATTTGTCCAGTGGGAGCAAAACCTGCCTTTTCCTAACCCCTGCTCACTTTATACCCCTCCTCTTGGGGTATAATGCCAGAAGCATATGGGCAGGTTGAAACTGTGATTACAGGGCACTAACCTCCAGATGAAGGTGTTAAATCAAACCCACAAACTCCCCTCCCTTTTCACAGAGGAAGCTATCAAAGCACACGGGGGCAGGCTCAGTTCCACAAGGAAAAGCATTTAATTTCTGCCGAGGCTTTTTGGAAGATTTTATCTTGCTCACAGAATAGATCCAGACATCTTTTATTTTGTAAAGGGCACTGACTTCTTTGCTGTTATCTTTCAAACTAAGCACCCCTTATTGCCCACCAGGGATGTGTATGATGGGGACTGGCAGCTCTCTTCTGTCCTGTTTCTTCCTTCCTTGATTCCAGCCCCTGTGCTCGCTCCACACTCTGGAGTCCTGGGAGGCACTAGAAGGCATTTCTTTCCATCTTTGCTACTTGCCTGACCTTTTTCACTGCGGCATTTAAATGTCTTTAATGTATTTATCTTCCCAATACCACACTGAAATAGAGAAGTATTATTGTCTGGAATTTACAGATAAGTAACTGAGGTGCAGAAAGACCTCCTAGATCAGCAACGGCATTTAATGCATGTGTCTGTTTGTGGAGCTAGTTCCAAGTGACCTTTGTAAGGGCACACAGCAAGCATATGCAAGAAATGGGAACTTAGCCAATATCTTCCAGGAATCAAACCAACATCTATGCTAAGTGGTTTCTCTCCATCCCTAACTCCATCTCAACAGGATGGACTATCCACCTGTGCTATACTGCCCTGTGTCCTTCAGTCTGACTCTAACCTTTTGTTATTGCGGTACTTGCAAAGGATTGGTCAAGAACAAACTCCATTTCTACCCCAAAGACTTTACAAATTGCTGTGTGTCTTCAAAAGAAAAACAACGTTGAACATGATTGCAATAACTTGCCACTTTCTGAAATGCAACAGCTCACCATAGGGTACTCTGCACTTATGGAAACTAGTGCACAGGTAAATTAACCCTGGGGAAAAAAGAGCTTTTGAGGACGTAGGAGATCACTTCTCCCATTTTCTTTTTTCTTTCCCCTTGGAGAAGGGATCTGAAATTTCCAAGCTTTTTGGGCTGTCTCGTTTTAATTTTTCAAGCCTGTAGCTAGAATAACTGGCAGAAGTTTGTATCCTGTTAAAAGAGCAGGCTTTTCCTGGTTTTATGATTATAAACATACCATGACCTTTAGACAGAAAGAATATTGCAGCATATAATTATATGGAAGTGAAAAAGAAGGAAAAGCTTTGCCGCCTCGCGGGTCATTTGCTGTTGCTTTTATGTTCCCCGACCCCATAAAGAGCCTTTGTGAGTTGTTTCCTTGCCTAATACTCCCAGAGTAGCTTTCCCTTGAGTTTCTCATCTGTCAGCCAAACCTTTCTAGATAAAGTTTATTCCATAAACCTGATTTTTCAAGCATCTGTTGCTGTGTATGTAAACCTGTGAATGAAAGTGGCAACTACAATGCATTTCAGATGGAGCCACATAAGCACCTTATTTTATTTTGTTTTCTGTGACTACAGAGTGACTTCTACCTTGTGCATCCACAGTGTCTTAGGGGTAGAATGGTTCTTTCAGGGCTTTTTTCCCAATGAATATTTATCTACATAATAACCTTTGGCAGTCTTAGACATTCCAAAAAATTGGAATGCACCTACACAGGTCCTTACCTTAAAAATAACGCTCTCTCTGTTGAATGAGGTAAGAAAATCTATGCATTCACTGATCAGACCATCACTGGTTTGTAGGCAGAGAAATGCACTTACTTATTTGCTGTTCAGATACATTTCAGAGCATGTTTATAAATTCTCCTTCAGTCCTCACAGTCCAGTGTACCATAAGGTTTTTGCCTACTTTCTTCTGGAGCATCCAGCTGCAGTGATTTGAGGTGAGGACACCAGTCAGTTCAAGGGTCTAATGACTGTTTGGAGCAAGGGGTACTTCTCTGAGGGAGACCTGAATCTCTGCTCAGACTCCATAGCAATGGACATGCTACAAGAGTTTCTGTGAAGCAACATCACCACTAGCTCAGCCTCACTACAGTTCTGATTTTTCTCCCTTTTATTATATTTTAAATTAAAAAAAAAAAGCAGGGGAAGAAAGCGGAGTCTTCACCTCATAAATGGTTCTGTAAGGTATATCTGCATTTTGTAAAGCAGTTTTTGGAAGAACATATGTGCTGTATGACAGCTCACTTCAGTAATTGTCCATTAATCACACCGTACCTCCTAATGTTTCTGTAGGGTGTTGTAAATCAATAAAGCATAAAACAAGGTGGTTGTGCAGTCAGAAAGTTCATTTCCCTTTGACCTTCCTCAGTATTTCAACTACAGACTTCTGAGGAACTGTCCTGAGTTGGAGATAAGATTACGAACCAAAATGTATAAGAAAGGAGGAAAAAAAGTCTTAGTTATTAAAACATGAGACTAGTTTGGTTTCATTGTGTGCTCTCTGCTGACTGATTTTGACCTTGAACGAGGCCTCTTTCTGTTTTCCTGGCTGTAAGGAGGGAGTAATAGTATTTTCTGCTTCCAGGAAAATTCTGTGAACACAGCTCAAATTTCTAACGCGCTCATATGGAAGATACAGTGGGGGGACAAAGTATTTTTCCATGTAGGACAACCAGGAAGAGTTATAACCACAAAGTCTGTAGTGTTACAAGCTTCCATTCAGGATGTGGTGTTCCACCCAGGAAACTGCCTTTCTCTCCCCCAATAATTGCATTTTTTTGTTGAAGGATTCAATCAAAACAAGTCAGCAATTCCAACACTGGAGCTAGGAAGGAAAACTCATACATTTTGTCCCCTTACAAATATTTTGGTGATTTTGCTTAGAGAGATTCTTGCATCACTGTCTGATTTGGGGCAGTGTCCAGTTAATTGGTGTAAAATCAGTATGTATTACGTTCAAACCCAAACCCTCGAGAAAAACAGTTGACAAATTCTCAGTGGCAGTTGACAGTGAAAAACCCTGGAAATGTCACTCTGGTCATACTGGAGCCTCTGCTGAGGTTATGGATTTGATGGTGGAAGCTGAAGTTCTGAGTGAACAGTAGCAGTCTTTCAGGTGTGAAAGGAGACCTGTATTCCGATATAAGGGTTTAAGAAATTCCATGGACACATGCTCTGTCTGTGTTTTTATACAGGAGGAGATGCTACTCCTTTGGACCTGTCAGCGTAACTTTGATTCCTGAGAAGGTTTTGGAACAAGCTGCTAGAAAAATTACTTTGTAAGTACCTGAATGATTATAAAATGACAAAAGAAATAGCCAAGAAAGATTGTTGAGGTCATGCCAAGCCTATTTGGTTTCTGCCTCTGGCAGGTTAAGTGGCCTGGTGGGGAAAAAAGGCAATACAACTAATGTGGTATAAACTCAATCCCAGTGACATTTCACAGAATCACAGAATCCCATGGGGTTGGAAGGGACCTCTGGAGATCATCTAGTCCAACCCCCTGCCAAAGCAGGTCCACCCAGAGCAGGTCGCACAGGAATATGTCCAGGTGGGGTTTGAATGTCTCCAGAGAAGGAGACTCCACCACCTCCCTGGGCAGCCTCTGCCAGGGCTCTGCCACCCTCACAGGAAAGAAGTTCCTCCTAACATTTAGGTGGAACTTCTTATACTCAAGTTTGTGCCCATTTCCTGTTGTCCTGTCCCTGGGCACCACTGAAAAAAGAGCCAGCCCCATCCTCCTGACACCCTCCCTTTAAGTATTTATAAGCATTGATTAGATTCCCCCTCAGCCTTCTCTTCTCCAGACTCAAAACACCCAAGTCCCTCAGCCTCTCCTCGTAAGAGAGATGCTCCAGGCCCCTCATCATCTTTGTAGCCTCTGCTGTACCCTCTCCAGCAGTTCCCTGTCCTTCTGGAACTGGGGAGCCCAGAACTGGTCCCAGTGCTCCAGATGGGGTCTCACCAGGGGAGGGGCAGGATAACCTGCTCGACCTGCTCATCACACTCTTCCTGATGCCCCCCCAGGATGCCATTGGCCTTCTTGGCCACAAGGGCCCATTGCTGGCTCATGGGCATCCTGTTGTCCACCAGGACTCCTAGGTCTTTCTCCTCAGAGCTGCTCTCCAGCAGGTCAGCCCCAGCCTGTACTGGTGCAATATTTCTGCCACTTCTCCATGATGTTTCCATATAGAAACTGGTGAAATACAGTGTTGATGTGATCATGAGAAGAAAGCTGTGCAATGGTTGGGAGCCTCAAAGCCTCTCAAAGAACACTCTTCGACTCTTTGCTGTCAAACTTCAATTTTTTGGTGGTTGGGTGGTGCTTGGTTCTAGACCTGACCTCGTTCAGCACTCCTCTTGACAGTTTGGTGGACTAATAAGAGACTATGGTCATAATATTAGTGAATAGGAGTGGCATAGGTCAAGGCTGCAATTACTGTAGACATGAGCATTAGAATTCAACACATGCTTAAAAATTAGAGACAATCTGAAACCAACAGCTGAAATTCACCAAACACAAATACAAAAGTCTTCCTCCATAGGAAGGAGAAATTCAACAAGCAAGCACAAAATTGGGAGTTACTGGTTAGGCAACATCACAGAAGAAGAGGAAGATTTTTCTGACTGGACCCTACAGTGTGATTTAAGATAGCACTTTTGTCTCCTAACATCTAAATGTGAAGACAGGGAATCACTGGATCAGAATGTCTACTATGATGATAATGAAATCTCCCCTGTTGCACATTTTAAAGAACAAGTGAGACAAACATCTTTTGAAGATTTCCAGGTGTCATTCACTAGATGGTCTCTCTTCATCCCCTTGCAATTCTGGTGTTCTATGGTGCACACTACAGAGCTCATGCTACGTTTATGTCAATAATCAGATACTGCTGAGGAAGAGATGAGCTCTGTTCTGACAATAAAACTATCTTTACACAGGCAGCGGTAGCAATTGTTCCACTTTTAGAAGTAGTGGTGAAGTCCCAGCTGGAGTCCTTTGTCTCAGCTGGAAGCAGTAAGTAGTCACAGCTGAGAGAAAAGCACAGAAAAGCAACAGTTGTGATAAGAGATGTAGTTGTGACTCATGGAAAGGAATGTGAAGGCACTGGATTGAAAAGAGAAGATCGAGAGATGGCACCGCGACTTGGAAGGGATGACGCAGAAAATAAACAGATGTTACAACTGTAAATTATTTTGAATGTCTGTTTAAGGAAGGACAAGGAAGAATCAGTTTCACCTTCACCTATAGGACTTGGGCAGAATATTAGGTAAGCCTTTCTGTCTGAAAGTGTGGCAAAATGTTAGGACATACTACCCAGGGATATTGATTTCTTGAAGTGAAGGAGATAAAAGTGTCAGGGATGGTATCCAGATACTTTCAGCCTGCTTCAGCACAGAATGTTGGATGAGATGATCTCCTGAGACTCCTCCTAGCCTGCCAGACTTGTGAGTTTATCTTTGGCAAGCTTTCATTTTGGCATGTAGATAAAGTATGGGGAAATGGAACCAAATGAATATATCTGGTAAAATCACTGACTTTGATGAATGTGAGCCCTTTCTCAAGAAAAGAAAACTGTGTTGCAACATACCACTGCCAAGATGATTTATACACGTCATTGCTTTTATGTTGGTTTTTACCCTTCCGGGCTTCTATTAGGGCCTGAATTTCCTTCTGAGGTTACCATGTAACTTGTAGTGTTTGTGTCCTGCTCTGGTTTATGCTTTAATAAGTCTCTTGAATTTTGGAAGACATCTCTTGTGAAGCTCTGCATGGGTCAAAATACGCT
The DNA here is from genome assembly GCF_001431845.1 of Calidris pugnax. NCBI lineage: Eukaryota > Metazoa > Chordata > Aves > Charadriiformes > Scolopacidae > Calidris > Calidris pugnax. The sequence goes on from NW_015091069.1 coordinate 504,520, forward strand.
GTGTTTTCAGAAACAGATTCTCACACAAGAGTTTCTTTTGGTCTGCCAATATGGTAAAAAGTCTATTGGAAGCTCATTCCATTGACATAAATACATTTCTAGAAATTCTCATCTTGCAGATTTATTTCCAGTTTGCTAAAATCAGCTGGTAAAGACAAGGTAGTCTTGCCAGAACATGCCTTAACATCAAAAGTCTTCTCATCCTCCATCGGCATCTGCTTAATTGAGGCTGTAGAAAAAGTGTCTGCTGCTTTCCCTCTGTTCAGTGGTGGAAAGAAACTGCCTTTGCATTTGATAAGCTGGAAAATGTTGAAATATTTGACTTAGGTGGAAAATCGTCCACTGAATGTGAACCCAGTAATTACACTGTTTGATGTGTTTCTACATAGAAATCCAAGTGCAGTAAATACATGCTGTGCTCTTTCAAAAGCCAAAGAATTTGTCTCTTTTTCTAGCTAGCTGTATTACTGTTTAGTTTCTGAGAGACAAACCTGTTAGTGACTTTTCATTTTAACATACTATCTTCAAAGATCATTTTTCTTGGGGGCAAACTGATTTCATGCTGTATTACTGGACCTGTTGGCAGGCAGAAATAATGAGCCTCACCTTCCCCTTCCTTGGTAGGGAATTTATCGAGGAAACAGCCCTTACCCCTATGCAGTTGCATTGATGTTAAAAGAGACATATTATGGGTGTTGTTAACTGTGAAGTTAAATGACAAAAAGATGAAAAACATATTAACAAACACTCCAGCCAGAATATCCACCTTTTGTAAGATAGAGAAGGGATCCTAGAGCTAGAAATTCTTCCATTAATTGACCCTACAACTACACATTTCAAAGCAGGCATCCAGCAGCTGGTGTTTCTCTATGTGTACTGGATTAGTTTTTCACCTCTGAAGGCACTGAAATGGTACACGGTGCCTGCACCGACCTAAAAGCAGCCCTCTGAGAGAGAGCAAATGGTTTTGCTCCCAGTCCTGTTAGGTTATTTTCTGTGCCTTGCACTTTCCACCTTCAGCACGAGGATTGTTGACCCGGCCAAGTCCTGCCAAACAAGGCTGTGTGGAGCAGAGATGGGACGTGGCAGGAGAGGTTCTAGGACAGGGCAAAGGCAGCAGTGGTGGTGTGGGTCATCCAGGGAAGCCTTGCAGGGTGGGAACACAGGTATAAACATGTTTACCCTTGTCGTGCCTCCACACCGTGGACTTCCCACCCACCCCAGTGGGAAGAGCTGAAGCTGGTGGGGAGGAGGAGAGCAGCACTCTTGGCTGGGTGGTGAAATTCTGCCCTTTGGGAAAAAGAGTGTAGGACCCCAGCCCCACCCTGGGTTTGCCTTGCATGAAGAGACATGGCATAGGGGGTATTTGCAGTGTGACTTGGTGCGTGGTTTTATCTGAGAGCCTGGGATCACAATACTACAGTATTGTATTAAGTCAGTCAGTCAGCCTTAAATGTATAGGGGATTAAGGCTTTGATTCAGGAAAACATTTCAACAAGAAGTCTTTAGCAGAAAAACACTTCAAGGGCTATGCTGAATCTGTAATAAACCGTTTTCTTGATGCTGTAAAATTTCTGTCAAGAAAGGCAGATTTCTAAACGCCTTCAACTGCACTAGTTATGCAGTTAGAACAGTGGAATAAGAGAAAATTTTATCAGAAGAAAAATTAAAAGTATCTGGCACTTATCAGATACATTTTAAGTATGGAAAGCTGTGTCATAATCCTTAATCAGTCACTACAAATCCGAAATTCCCATCAAATACTGATGGATGTTTTGCCTTAGTTAAGACTGCAGAACTCTGCCCTCCTAATGGCACGGTCTGATCTACAATCACAGAGCCCTTACTCTAGACGTTTCTAACAAATATCTTTACCAGAGGTTGGGTTTTTCCCTCTTCACTCTTTTCTTGACCTTTTTCTGTAGTTTTGAAACTTTGAATCTTCCTACTTTTATACTCAAATCTTATTAGACATGACTACATATAACTGGAGGATGAGCTCATCCTTCCCTTTCATAGAGGAAGGCATAAACCAAACCAGCTGGCTGGTATGTAAAGCCAGAAAAATTAAAATACATGTCTTTGAGTGCAACTGGGCATTGGAACAGACACAGAAAATTCTCTTGTGGAAGTTTTAAAATGAGGAATAGATCCTTGTTTGAAAATAGGCTTTAACCAAAAAGTGCATTATTGAGGGAAATTGGATGAAGTTTAGTTCCCCCTGTTATGGAGAGGGTCAGATAAGATAATACTAACGGCCTTTTCTAGCTTTAGAATTCTTGAGTGCTTTATTAAATGAAAAAGAGAGTGAATTTTAAGTACTCAATTATTTTAAATGGGAACTCCCTTGCATAAATGTGGCACTGTATTTTCTCCTGCAGTACCTGATGAAATTGTTCCTTCCCAAATATAAACAAGGAAGTATGTCAGTTTTCCACAGGCTTTTTGAAATGAGTAACACACCACTCAAAGAAGTCTTTTGTCTGTTCATTTCTGGCACAAAAACTGATGAGGACGTCTTAAGGTATTTTTAGAAAAATTACATTTTTTCTAAAGTATGCATTATTTTCTGACAGTGGGATTAACGGATAGATAGTAATTACTCTATATGTATGTCACTGACATTTTGAAAGTTTACCTGTTGCTATAGGAGAAGAGATAAGTAGTATAATATTAATCCCATATTTAACTTAAGAAGCAAACATTTAAAGGCTTATGGGGGAAGGAAGATGCAGTCACAGATATAGCTGTAAACCAATTCAAAGGATCATTTTCTGTTTCTAACCACACCTTTGAAGCAACCTGAGTAGGTATTTAATATCAGGCCTGCTGTTTTGGGGGTGAGCAGACTCTGACAGTTGTATTGATGTGTCACACCACTCAACATCACAGAATCACAGAATCTTCATGGTTTGAAGGGACCTTTGAGTTCATCGAGTCCAACCACAAAAAAAAAAAAAGGCCACCAAAAAAAACCCCAACAAACAAGCAAACAATAAACAAACACAACCCAACAATCTCAGGCACTAGAGCATGCCCTCAAGTGCCACGTCTAGATGTTTCTTAAATCCCTCCACCACCTCCCTGGGCAGGCTGTTCCAGGGCCTGACCACCCTCTCAGGAAAGTCATTCTTCCCAAGATCTAATCTAACCCTCCCCTGCCCCAACTTCAGACCATTTCCTCTGCTCCTGTCATCATTCCCTTGGGAGAAGGGGCCAACCCCCACCTCTCTCCACCCTCCTTTCAGGGAGTTGTAGAGGGCAGTGAGGTCTCCCCTCAGCCTCCTCTTCTCCAAACTAAACATGCTCCTTCCCTCAGCCTCTTCTCGTGTGACTTGTTCTCCAGACCCCTCACCAGCTTGGTGGCTCTCCTCTGGACACTCCAGCAGCTCAATGTCCTTCCTGTGGTGAGGGGCCCAGAACTGAACCCAGCCCTCAAGGTGAGGCCTCACCAGTGCCCAGTCCAGAGGCACCATCACTGCCCTGCTCCTGCTGGCCACACTGGTCCTGACACAGGCCAGGATGCCGTTGGCCTTCTTGGCCACCTGGGCACACTGCTGGCTCATGTTCAGCCCACAGGCCACCAACACCCCCAGGTCCTTTTCTGCCCGGCAGCTCCAGCCACTCTGCCCCCAGCCTGTAGCGCTGCAGGGGGTTGTTGTGGTTGTAGCTGCTGAAGCTGTTGAGGGATGAACATGCCACATCTTCACACTCGTCACCATCAGTGTCCCTGGGATTATGCTCTGACTAGAATTATAAAAATACCTTTCTCCTCACCCCCTTTTCCCAGTAGGAATAACTGCTGCCCAGGCACCTTGGCTGCCTTTAAGCAGTTCCCTGAGTAATCTACAAAGTAGGAAGAAAAAAAGAGCTGGGACCACCTGAACCAGCTATTGCAAAATGGGGTGTTTAGATGTACTGCAGGAAACCTTGGCCTCCAGCCCTTCCACCCTGTGGTCCTCTCTGCAACCCTGCATGCGTGTTGGCAGGATGGATGGGCTCCTGGCCTGTGGTTCAGATGCTGTCTCTAGATGTGTTGACTGGCACTGGTGTGTACTGGGCGTTAGGTTAGATCCACCTGGCAGGAAAATTTTATTGTAGCACAACCCCTCATCAGGGCATCCAAGTTCATTCGACCAGGTGGTATAATGGGGGTGGGGGCATTTGCAAGAAGGTGACTGGCTTGTAAAAAACAGGGAGAATTTGCTTCTCAAAATGAAGTTTCACTGCACAAAGCAGTTGTAGGTCTTTTCGGACGTGACATGAGTTCGAGCTGGGAAATTCCCTAAGCTTTGCTTCTGACACAAAGTGCCTTTGCAGGTAACTCCTCTGACACCCTGGCCTTCAGCTGCTCCTGCAGACTCACTGGCAAGTTGTCTGCTCTTGATGTATTTAAAAAAAAACCCCACAAAATTATTGGTAGTTTGGATAATTTTTGTGATTTGCTCTTCCAAGTTGTTCTTTTTGACTACCCTGACTGCATGTTTACATTTAGTCTGACAGAGTTTATGATGTTTTCTACTTTCTCACTTTGGACGTGTCTTTAGGTTTTTGAACTTCTTTCTAATACCTTTCCTTGCTCTGCTGCCTAACAAAGCTGGCTGCCTTTTCCCTTTCTTCAGGCCTTTCTGCAAGGGTGTTGTGTACCGGCCCTGGCACAGCGGTGTGTACTGCTGTGACATCCTCGGCAGCTTCCATCTGGCCTGTAGGAACTTAACTCTTACAGCTGCCCTATTTAATTAATTTTAAAATGTTTCCTCATTTTTATAGTTCCCCTTTCTGAGGCTGAGCGTATCTGAGATGGATATTTGGCCTCTACAGATGCCATGCACTGCTCAGGTCCAAGTCAAGGGTTGCATCTTCTCTTATGAGCTCCTCCATGAAAAAATTGGGCCCCAGTATTACATCCCACCATGATCTTAGCCTAAGGCACATGGGGACAGCTGAAAGCTCTACCAAATTTCTGGCCCTTAGCGTCTTTGTCACCTCACTCAGGGTGGCAGAGCAGTGCCAGGGCAGCTGGCAGCACATCCCTTGGCCCTGGGATTTCCTTCCACGCGGGTGCTTTGCTCCTCAAGTGCGGTGGTTGGTTTGGTGGTGCAGTTAGAGCCAAGACAGAAGGCTGTGCTCTCGGCAGCCAGTGCCATGCGTGTCAGGTAAAGGAGAGGAGGCAAGAGACATGTTGTCATTGCAGACCAACTGGTGGCAACGGCCACGTCTTCAAGGATCCACACTCGCGTGGGCTGAAACTCCAGCCTGAGCAATTAGCTGCACAGCATAACATCCAAGGGAAAAAGAGAATTGGAGTGGTCCTCCTGTGTAAGCAGCATTTTCTATATTACTTGTTAAAAAGTGGAACTCAGGTTAAAGACTGGAGCTGAGGTTTTTATTCTGATAAAGGGATCTGGCTGGCCTACATTGAGTAAATGGTGTTGACCCTATGCCTCAGAAATTGTAGGCAAGGTGACTGAGAGGTCTGTCAAGGTCCTGCACTTGGGCCACAATAACCCCCTGCAGCGCTACAGGCTGGGGGAAGTGTGGCTGGAGCTGCCTGGAAGAAAGAGACCTGGGGGTTCTAGTTGCCAAACGGCTGAATATGAGCCGGCCGTGTGCCCAGGGGGGCAAGAAAGCCAATGGCATCCTGGCTTGTATCAAAAATAGTGTGACCAGCAGAAGTAGGGAGGTGATTGTGCCCCTGTACTCAGCACTGGGGAGGCCACACCTCGAGTGTTGTGTCCAGTTTTGGGCACCTCAATCCAAGAGAGATCTGGAGGTGCTGGAGCGAGTGCAGAGGAGGGCAATGGAGCTGGTGAGGGGGCTGGAAAACAAATCGTATGAGGAGCGGCTGAGGGAGTTGGGGCTGTTTAGTATGAGAAAGAGGAGGCTGAGGGGAGACCTCATCACTCTCTACAACTTCGTGAAAGGACACTGTAGAGAGGTTGGTGCTGGTCTCTTCTCACAGGTAATTAGTGACAGAATGAGAGGGAATGGCTTCAAGCTCCAACAGGGTAGGTTTAGATTGAACATTAGGAAGGAATTCTTCACAGAAAGAGGGGTCGGGCATTGGAACAGGCTGCCCAGGGAGGGGGTGGAGTCACCATCCCTGGATGTGTTTAAGGGACGTTTAGATGCAGTGCTGAGGGACATGGTGTAGGGGAGGACTTTGTAGAGTAGGGTAGATGGTTGGACTCGATGATCCCAAGGGTCTCTTCCAACCTAGACGATTCTATGATGATATGAGGTCCTCATTTGTGCACTGTAAACAAGGAAACAAGAGAGAAATGGGAGCTCATCCTGTAATCACACTGAAATATTTTGGACTGGAAAAGCTTCTTTGAGGGGACAAATTTGTTAAGTGGCTGATATTTTTCCAGAATATCGGGCACAAACCCTTCTTACAACCTACACAAAACCTTCGTACAACCACAATTTAGAGGGCAGCTGGAATAATGTAGGTGTAGGAAAACAGTTCAGCCTGTGAAGGCAAAATGAAATAAATGAACTTTGTAACATTTTTACAGTCTCCCTGAAGCACAGGAACAGAGTATATGGAGTGATGGGAAGCGTGCGGTTCCTACCAGAAAGAGTGACTGCACATTTATCTGTTTTACAAACGTGGCCAACTAATGGCACACCCAAGCCCACTTCGACTTCTGCCTCCTTTACCTCATGTCTTAAGATACAGCCTTACCTGCAGACCCATATTAAAGTAACAGAAAAACATCATGTCTAATTTCAATCTACTTCCTAAAGTTTCAGACCCTGAAGGATCAATAAAAAAAAAAAAAACCAAACCCAAGCTCTCAAATGCCCATCACACATGTGACAAATTTGTCTGGGAATGTGCCAGGACACCTGTATTGAACAAGGCTGCTCTGACGCAGTGAAGGAACCTTACTCAAAATTCCTAACCAATCCAGAAGAGCTTTTGTGTAGCAATCACTTTGGGTGTACTAGTACAAATGCAGGAAAAAGAGCAAACACACCTGAGAAGATTGGTGCAGATTTGGACAGGCTATTTTTGAGAGATGGTGGTAAAATGGCACGCAAAAATGTAACCTGAAAGTACAGATACCACTTGCTGAAGTATCTGCTTCAGCAGCAAAATAGTCCCATTTTCTAGTGCTTTCAGGTCTGTGTGAGGGAACGTCAGCATCATTATTCTTACTTCGTCCCTGTGGAGCTGCCACTGCAGGAGGAGCTGTCAGGTGCCCTCTCCCAAGGGGTGGATGGCCAGGGATTCTTTTGCTCAGTAAATCTGAAATCTGAATCTCAATTTCTTGGTTGCGAATGGAATGAAAACCCATTCAAGTCAAGCTGAATATTTCCCTTTGCCCTGGGGGCTTTGTATCACTTCTAAGCATTCTTCAAAGCCTCACAAGTTTCCACGTGAAAGCAGGAAGGATCCCCTGTGGCACTACTGTCATGTGAAGAGATGTCTGGGGTTTCTTGGCTCCAACTCTGCAACAACAAATTTAGCAAACAAAGAGTAAGTCAAAGAGAAGAAATCTGAACTGCAGCAAACCAGCATTTGTTGTGGCAACACCTGGCTGAGGTAATTCCTGCTGTTTAACTGATTCTTACGCACTGTCTTCTTCCTCTCTCAAGGCAGAAGCTTTCCTCAAGCTTCATCAGTTAAAGAAAGAAGCTGTGTAGACAACAGGACCCAGGCAAATTCAGCGTGCAGTAACTGGCATGGCCACACCAGGGTACTTCCTTCTGGTGAGCACCCCCCCACAGTCCTACAAGACCAGTACGAATTGTCATTTGCCTTTCTGGCAACGTTCTCCTGATTTCAGTGGAGCCTTTCATTGGGCAGCAGTAAATATCCTTCTTGAATAGTAGCCACAGTGTTCACCATAATTCTCTTCAGGGCTGGAATACGCAGAGCTGAACCAGCACGGGAAGACTCATGGCGTGGGGAGGGTTTGGGTGGAAGTGATTAGTTTATGGATGCTTGCTCAGGAAATATCAGTAGCTCTTGTGGCAGCTTGATGCTGACTTTGAAAGCAAAGAATGAAAATTCTTTTATAAACAATAAGCAGAGAAACTGTTTAAAAACCTGGATGGGGTTTTACCCACATGGCTGGTCTCAGCCAAGGATTCCAAAAAGCAAAAGCATGAGGTCAAGTAGCAGCTTGACCCCACTTTATCTCCCAGACAGTGACAAATGGTGGCTGGAAGGAAAATTGCTTCTGACACGTGCAGACTTTTCCACAGCTAATCTGAATTTTTACATTGAACTGGCTTTGAAGCATGTGGAATGAGGATGGCGTAGAGAATAATAATATGTGCTTCAGTGACTTTTCCATAAAACAGTAATAACAAATAGGTAATAAAAGTGTCACAGACATTGACAAAGTACACGCTATTCTGTTCCTTTGCTGTGTTTTTGTCCCAAAATATAATTCAGTATTTTGGCCATGGTCTTAGCTTAATGGTGACCTTCAAGCTTAAGAAGAAATTGGGTTTGTGGTTATATATATGCACAGACATGCACACACATAAACGACACTTATTTCTGACAGAGAAAACCTGGCAGAGGTAAATACCCACTTTTCCCACAGGCTTTCTTGTTCAGGAATAATAATATTTTTGCTTTACTGAGACATTTCTAGGAAACATCAGAAATACTGTTTTCCTAGCTTCTCCCTGAAGGAGCTAGGGAACCACATCTTTAGCATAGACATCTTTACTCCTAAATGTTTTCCGGAGTATTTGCTCGGTAGTTCTGTTTCTTCTCAGTTATTGCCTTTTTTCCGATGTAAACCCTAGTATATAGCCTGAATTATTAAGCAGTCCTTTCTCTTCTTACACTGTCTAGCTAGTTAACCTGTGGCAGAGATGGAACTATTAGAATTCTGGAATTTTTGGATCCTCAGAGTGCACCATCTCTCTCTGGTCCTTTTAATTCTCTTTCCTGTCCCTTCCTATGTCCCTCCCAGCCTCCTTCTCTGTTATACTTTAAACCAGTTCAAGATACAAAATCAATGAACAGTGTTATGGAGCAAAAAAAGTCTTGAATGCTTGGACTACAAATAATACTAAAGAGGTTTTTAATTCAAAGGTTTGAAACGTAACAAAAACTAAGGCAAAGAAAAAAATGGTTTTAAGAGGGGAAAAAACAGTCAGGATTTACCAACAGGAGAAAAAAAAAAAAAGCCTGTAATGACTTTTCCAAGATTTTTGTTTTTAATATGATTTTGTACCAGGAAAAGAACTACTATGATTAACCTCTAAAAAGGAAAATAAAAGGATTCATTAAGGAGACTTTTCTTTGAGGCACACAGTGGTCATTAATGTAGGTACATTATGGAAGGTCCTGGTAAGATGCACTTGGGGACAACTGATGATATTTATCCTTTGGGCAGGACAAGGCAAAGGTTGGAGCCAGTTCTGGCTGTATTTATGAGATTTTGGGATCCTGACAGCATTCCCTAAAAGCAGATGTTATTTTGAAGGGTGAAGCACTCTAAGTTGCACAAGTGAGCAAATTAATTGATGACAGAAAAAGGAGACTCCGTAAGGAGACTTTCCTCCTTCGGCAGAAATCAAGTCTGATAATAGCAACATTTTTAGATATTTCTCTGAGATGTCAGTGAAACTCCCAGACAACTTCTTGGTATCTCTGCTGGAACCTCTCCTGAGGGCGACCAGTGGGCACAGCCTTTCTAAACTTTCTTTCCAAAAGGCTTAATTAACTCCAGCTGGATTTGCGGGCATCCTAAGGATTTTCTCCAGGGGAGCAACCTCTTGGAGCACAAAAACTCTTACAAACACCCGAAGTTTCTGACTGCTGCATCACTATCTCACTTTTTTTTTCTTTTTTCTTTGTGAAGCCAGGAATAAAAGAGAAATATTTTGTGTTGTATGTGTTTCTTCCATACTTCCAACACCACACTTTGATGCCACTCATTCTGAAAACTTCTGTTTCCTTTCTGTGCTCTTATCCTGTGCATTGCAATTATGAGGCTTTACCTCTGGCTTCAACAAGTGCAGATATAGGTCTTATCTGAATGGAAAATCACATGTATTTTTGTGAAACAGCTTTTGTACTGCTTCTTCTTCCCCCTGAGCCCACAAATGACTGTACTGGTTTTCTTATGGCTCTGGGGACAGATAGAGGCAGCATCCTTCTTGGCGCCTGAGCCCTCATACTTGAAGTCATCACTTGCTTTGACTCCACTCACGGTGGTGTTAAAGTTCAGTTTTTTTATTCTGTGGTCTCTCAATGGTCCCTTTCATTCAGAGACTCAAAACATTCTGAACAGCAAACACTGCAGAAGCAGGGAAAGAAAAGGACATCTTAAAAAAATGGTCAGGGGGAAAGGTATCTTGAAGTAAAACTTTCTAGGCTGAAGGCAGTAAGCTTCCTTTCAGGAGTGGAGAACCTTACCTTTCAGCCCAGAAGAAAACCCTGCTTTTCTGTAGGACTGAAAGGCGTCTGTTTTGTCCTTGCAGTTCAGCATATGATTCTGTGACACTAAGAGTGGATGCTTTCTATAATTGTTGTGCCTGGGGTTATTCATGGTGCCTAGTTCAGCTTTGAAAACATAACAAGTGCTACTACAGGCTTAAGAGTTTTATCACCTGCAGGGTCAGCCCAATGGTAGTTTTCCATGTAAGGAAACCATCTGGAGAGGTTGTCTTTCTCAATTCTAGTCTTCATCCAAGGCCTAGAGTTAAAAGAGTTATTTGAAGTTCTACTACAAGCACATGCAAGCATGAGGCAGCTTTATCTTCAAAGAGCTCCTATCTTGATCATCAGCCAGATTTCCAGGCTGCTGCCTGGACCAGCAGTGCTAACAGAAAGCACTAGCTGTTCCGTTGTATCAGCTCTACAGTATATTTTGGAAGGGGTAGAAAGTCCCTGGTTCAGACAGATTCCAAAGTCAAAAGGAAGTTGTGAGTAAATATATAAAGATGTGGCCAGTCTGCTTGAAGTGCAAAGTTCTCCTTAGCTGGGCTTTAGGGTCTTCTCTGTATAGACATGACAGAGATTCAAGTTCAGATGAGTACTTGGGGAGTTTCTTAAGAAGCTCTGAAGATCATGGATGAGTGGGACTATTCAAATCCAACAATCCAATTTAACCACATTTCTAACTCTGATAATATGGTTTTTTTGTAAATACAAACTTTGTGCCCATTGAGCCGCAGCATCATTCTTTATTTTAGGAAGTAGGTGAACGATTTCCTGGAGAAAGCAATGTAGATAGAACAAGAACTGATAAAACCCCTCAAAGTAAGTAAAAGATTGTGGTTCTTTTTCCATTAAACCACATAATTTGTATAATATCAGTTTTTAAAGGTATGCCTGTTCATTCTCTAGACATAAAAATACTTCAGGAAACAGCATTTTGGTGTTTTTTCCCCACCTGATTCAACCCATGAAGTGCTAGAAACCTTACAAGGCTGTTGTCTTGGAATTCATCCTCCCTCTGGAGCAGGTATGCAAATGTCTGTGGGATTCTGCAGAAAGTGTGTTTTAGGGATCTGAGTTCCCTGATGGAGGAAGTGAGTAATTCAGTTTGACTTCAGTGGCAGTTACTCATATCCTGAGATGAGACAAGTAGGAAGGGGGGGAAAAACACAAGAGAAGGGTCCAAGAAAAGAGCTTGGGGGGGTGGGGAGGGAGGAGGGAGGGGAGGCTTTAGTGGAAAGTGGTTCTTACTTACTCTGTCCTTTGCTGGCATAACCTAGAGAAATTTGTCCTAATTGCAAGAACACAAGTGGTAGGACAGTAAGATGGTCCATGATCATTATCATTTCCTTGGTTATCTTTGAACATTTCATCTTTCAGTAGCACATAGAATAATGTGAAAATATTAAATACAACTTCAAATTTGGGTTCATAGAAAAACGTGTGGAGGGGGGCATGTGTCCCTATACATATTTATATGCACAGAGCTATAGGAGAGGATATGGATATTTAGGGATAAAGCTGAAAAACATGCTTAGGAATTAAATCATTACTTCAAGTTTCAACCCTGACTTGCCTATTGTTTTACGAATTGAATGCAGTAATAACTGTGTGTAATACCTGACAAGAAGAGCCTTTACTGTGTGTAGGAGTGTGTCACTTGGAAATCTAGAGAGCACACGACCAGTTACATTCAGGATTGCTCATTCCAGATTCAGGTACAGAAACGTTGCATTATGGAAATGGCCAACAGCCTTTGGCCAGTGGTGACACCACAGCAACTTCCTTCCAGGGGGGCAGGAACCACCTACGGCTCCCTCTGCCCCTCCAGCAGAGGAGTTTCTCCAGCAGAGCAATGAAGGAGTTCAGTCAGTGCTGAGGGAAAGCTGGGTGCAGTGAAGGTGGGCTTGGATCCAGTCTTCCCTGGCGTTTGGGGATGCTGGGGTTTGGCATTTTGGTTCAAGCCTGTGTCACTGCTAAGTGTTTTACTGGCCAATAAATGGAGCTGGCTACAACAGCTCCGGCTGAGACTAGCATTCCCTAAAGAAGTCTATAGCTTGGATTCAATTGATGTAGTCCCTTGTTTGTATTATTAATTTCTCCAGTAGCTCTGGGGGCATGATGAGAAGGCTGATCCATTGCTTCCCAGCAGAGGCAGTTCAGAACATGCATAATTTGGAGGAAATGGTATGGCACTAACATACCAGGTTGTGCCCATGCTTAAGTGCTGAATCAGGGCCATAAAAAAAAGGCTAAGTCTAATGCACTGTTCTTAAAATGCATCCTGAAAGGGTTTGGAAATCTCTAACATCAGCTGAGAGTGTGCACCTTAAGAAACGAGTTCAAAATAGGTCAAGGCAGGCTTATATCATGAAAAAACCAGAGGTACTTTAAAAAGTTCAGCAAACTGCTTGTGTGCCATCTAAGGAGACCAGCAATGCCACCTGGAAAATACTGTGCCTAAAATCACAGGGGAAGCAGAGCTTCCCACACATATTCTAGACCAGTTTTAAATCCCTGTCACCCCGTAACACGCTGTGCACAGAGCATCTGTCCTGGCTGGAAGGGAACTATAAGCTCACAGGAACTTGGACCTTCATGAGCGAAAATAAGTATTTATAAGGAAGGAAAGAAAATGAGGAAAGGTATGAGGAGAGGGATGAAGACGAAAATTATTTTCTTACTCTTCTCTTTTTTTCTCCAAATCCTTTTGGGCAAAGAATCTCCTTCTCCAAACCTTGACAATAGGTGTGATAAAGCCCCATAGCTAACGTGTTTCTGATCTCCTCTGGAAGCTCCTGAGTACAGATTCTCTCTCCTCGGGCAGCAGCTGAGGATTTTTCCAGAGAAAGCACTGCTTACATAGCAGTGTGAAGGGGTTTTGAGCAGCAGAGCCAGCTGCAAGGCTGGTGGGATTTGGGAATACAGCTGTGCCAGGTGCTTGAGGCCAGAGAGCCTTTGAGGGAGCAAGGAGAGGTGACTGGGGGAGGGTGCCACCGGAGATGCACAGACACCTCTCAGACACCCACAGACTGGTAGAATGATATTAAAGCCAGGCAAAAAAGGGATGTAAAGAAAAGCTTTGCAGAGCAGATGTAGGAAAGGGCGGTTTGAGGGGGAGCATTCAAGGGTCTGTCTGCCAAGAGATCAGGATGGTGAATCCAGCTGCCCCAGCTTAAACTCAATTTAAAGGTCAAAGGGGTAATGGGTCAAGGAGACAAGATGCAGGAAGAGGAGGTTAACAAGCAATTGTGTGATGTCTGCAATATTGTATTACGTTTGTCGTACATCAGCCAGTTCCTCTTCTCCCTTTTTCTATCTCCCATCTCCTGACACTCAGAATAATTTGGCTGTACTTACATAGCGCAGTTTAGAATAATGATTTTCTTTTTCAGAGTGATTAGAGACCATTTAGAAACAGTTGAGCCTGTATGTCCCATAAGTCTGTGAATAGCCTTAACCCATCAGGGTATGGCCCCAGGAGGCACGAGACAAGCACATAATTCCCTGTCCAGAAGTAGAGGATACCAGATTCTCCTCCATACAGACACCCTGCTTCTTAGGTGGCATATGATCAGCCTTGGGTGGAGAGGTTTTTAAAGGATGTATGGTGATCTTAGCACTCAGTGACAAAACATTGTGTGCAATGTTCACCTTTCGTTTTCTATTAACTGTCCTTTGTTTATTTATTTTAATTAGCCACCAAAGCTGGGGTTATTCAGCCTGGAGAAGAGGAGGCTGAGGGGAGACCTTATTGCTCTCTCCAACTCCCTGAAAGGAGGGTGTAGAGAGGTGGGGGTCGGTCTCTTCTCTCAAGTCACAGGCGACAGGATGAGAGGAAATGGCCTCAAGTTACGCCAGGGGAGGTTCAGGCTGGATATTAGGAAAATTTTTTTCACTGAAAGGGTTCTCAGCCATTGGAATGGGCTGCCCAGGGAGGTGGTTGAGGCCCCATCCCTGGAGGTGTTCAAAAGACAGGTTGATGTAGTGCTGGGAGGTATGGTTTAGTGATGATGTTCCTTGTTTGTTGTGAGGGTGTCTGTTTTTGTCAGTTAGGTTGATGGTTGGACAAGATGATCTTTAAGGTCCCTTCCAACCTAGAAGATTCTGTGATTCTGTAAATCTAGCTGGATGTTTCTAGTGGCTTTCTGGTTAAATTCTGTTACATGAGTATTCAGGTCAAGCCAGCCTATCATTAAGAGAGACAAAAAGAATTGTGTCTATCTAATGTCTGTGCCTGTGGAGCGAGACTGAGAAGCCCCTGAAGTCTTTCAAATGAGATTATTCATCTCCCTGCTTAGCACCTGAAGCTATTTTTAACATTGATATACCAAAGTAGGAAGCTAGAAGCCTATGTGATAAGTAAACATACCAGATTTGGGAATGACCTAAGTCTGCAAAACCCCTGTCCCATTGCCTCTCCAAAAAGACATTAATGAAAATGTTGTGATTAGTGAGAAACATCTGGTCGGTTTAACCATTAACACAGACTGAACTATTCAACCTTCTTAATAAGGGCAAACTTGTGGGCAGTTCTTGTGGGATGACATTTTCCTGGGGTGACATCATTCTACGATAATTTCTTGAAAATCCTGTGATGAAACATGCAATGAGACAAGTATTCTGGCCTTTCCAGACACCTGTGAGTCAGCCTACACTGCTTTTTCTTCCTCCAAATAGAGACAGATACAGAGCTATATTTCTGAAAGCCGCAGCAGCGACAGAGGCACTAATACAAAGTGTAATTAAAGCAGTTGTTGACATACTCTGGCACTCTCAACCTTTCAATCAATCCCCCCCCCCCTCCCCCGACTTATTCCCATCTCACAAGGTTTATTTATTGTATATCTCCATCATTTGCAACATTAAGGCATGCAAGTTTTAAAAGCCTGCAGTGTTTTTAAAAGCATCTTGCAGTGTTTTTTGGAGTGTTATTATGCTGTCCATGAGCTGGTGGCACCTCACTGATGGGGCGGAGAGCAGGGAGAACATCAACATCAGACAGGAAACTCTTTAAAGATCCAGGTTTCATACTTTGGTCTAACATCCAAAGCAAACTGCAGCTTTGGTCACCCATCTATCCCCAGCGGTGAAGGGACTCACCTGCCTCATTAAACTCCTGTCAAATGACAGCAGGCCCTCGTCCTCCCTGCCCTGTTTACCCTGGCACACCACGGGGACCACTGGCGGGTGGCAGGGACTCAGACCCTGTCTGCACCGGGGAAATAATTAGTTCATTACTTGATTGACTTATGCCATCCTTCACCAGGGCATACACATTTGCTAACCTCCCTGGTAATAAAGGCCAAGTTTTGTCCAAAGCCACACCTGGAGTATTGTGTCCAGTTTTGGGCACCTCAATCCAAGAGAGATCTGGAGGTGCTGGAGCGAGGGCAGAGGAGGGCAACGAAACTAGTGAAGGGCCTGGAAAACAAATCATATGAAGAGCAGCTGAAGGAGCTGGGACTGTTTAGTTTGAGGAAAATGAGGCTGAGGGGAGACCTCATCACTCTCTACAACTACGTGAAAGGACACTGTAGAGAGGTTGGGGCTGGTCTCTACTCACAGGTAATTAGTGACAGAACGAGAGGGAACGGCTTCAAGCTCCAACAGGGGAGGTTTAGATTGAACATTAGGAAGGAATTTTTCACAGAGAGAGTGGCAGGGCATTGGAACAGGCTGCCCAGGGAGGGGGTGGAGTCACCATCCCTGGCTGTGTTTAAGGGACATTTAGATGCAGTGCTGAGGGACATGGTGTAGGGGAGGACTTTGTAGAGTAGGGGAGATGGTTGGACTCGATGATCCCAAGGGTCTCTTCCAATCTGAATGATTCTTCAATTCTGTGATTCTATGATTTCATCTTGTGGCCAGCAGGAGATGAAGCGGTAACACGGGTCATTGGGTAGGATCTGCTTAAAAACACTGTAATGAAGGACACAAGGGAAATAAATCCCTTCCTACTGCTCTGAGGCAAAGCACGGGGTTTGAATGGACAAAGAGTAACACCTGTCCCTCCAGATGAGGCGTCAGTGTCAGAAGGATGCTTCCACTTTCCCTTCTTTGTGGATAACGACCGCAGTTTGTTTTAAGACCCGCCTTTCCAGCATTCACTTCAAAAATTAAATCAACTTACAAACTACCAAAAGAAAGTAATACCAAAGTATTCCTTTTTCATCTGTTAAACACAGTCAGTCTAATCTCACCCCAAGATCTGTATAGGACCCGTGGTATTTATTCCATTATTGTCTGCCCAGTTCCTTAACATTTAATTCCATTTATTTTGATTTGCCAGAGAATGATCAGATCAAGTTGACAGGACAGTCCCATGTATTAAAACCTAATTTCAAAGAAAAAGCAGGCAAAGATATGGCAAAGCAAATAGCAGAGGGAGTCAGAGCCATACTCGGCTGTTTCATCTGATCCACAGAAAATAATTCTGTCTCTTTATTCCAGTTCAGAATGAATGTGTCTCCTGTTGCAAGATGCCATGTGGATGGTTCACCTGTTGGGACACACAATTCAACTAAATGGGTCATTCAAGAGTTTCACCAAGGAACTGCTACATCCCCATCCTCTTGCTGCAATACTCTTGCTCTCCTTTTCATCCCACACAGCAATATTTTCCTTGTACATCTTAACTCCTTATCTACCCCTAAGGTTTAGTATGTATTATATTCAATATGGGGAAATCCAATTGGAGTGAGAGGATTTGAACTTAGAATACTAACCTCCAAGTACAGAGCCCTAACTTTAGGGTTTACAGGCTGTTCTGAAGAGGAAGGTAAGAGCTTTTTCCTCTTGGAGCACTTTTACCCTGTGTATTCATTTGAGCAAGCACTGGCTTCTTTCCTCTCCCCCTTGGATATATTGACTCATACAAGAACATGAGCCACATCTGCGTGTTCCCAATCTGTCTTTCTGGATTAATGACAATTTGAGTGATTCCCGGCAAAGGTGGAACATCCTTGAGAAAAAAAAGCCTGGAATGGAACCTCACGGATGTTTTACAGCAGGGTATCCCCTGAAAACTGTAAGCAAAAGTGGCCACAAAGAGTTTAAACACAACCTCTACTATAGACTGTTATCTCAAAGTGCTGTTCTCCTAGACTAAAAGACTTATCTGAAGATGTGCTCTCGAAGGACTGATCCAAAGAAAGGAATCCAGCTCTACAGAACAGCCCATCTGAAGATGTGCTCTTGAAGGACTGATCCAAAGACTTTGAAAGAAAGGAATCCAGCTCTACAGAACAGCCCAGGGTGGTCACAACCAGGAGGCGTGCCTCCTTGCAACCAATTTTGACACCCTTCTCTCCTCAGTGGCAGGTTTATGGAGGGTTAAAATACCAGAACAACGCATTTCTGCCAGGAGCAACAGCTGGCTCTATTGTGTCTAGTACAGGTTTTCCTGAGTATGTCAGCATTATGAATCACAAGTAAAAAGAGAGAATTAAAAGTTCTGCAGTGCAGTGTTTCCTTGCAAGCACTTCAGCTTCTGGGAAAGGACGTTCCCTTGACCTCAGTAGGGTACTGTCATAAATCTCTGTGACAGACTCTTAACACCGAGGAGGTCAGGTTTTGTGCATAAGTTAGATGGGAAGTACCGTAACAAGGATTCAGCACAGGATGAAAATGAAAGGGTTTGCCAAGGTGACCAAGGTCACCATGCACACACGCACACCACCCCGTGGCATTTATTGCAGAAGGATCAGTCCCACAACCCCAGACACTGAAACCACAGAACATCACCTCACACCAAAGACCAAGAGCTACAAGTGCTAGAGCACCCCAGGAAGCAGGCACAGGTGATCACGGGCACTGTTAAGGTACCCATTCCCTACAGTAGCAAGAAACCAGTCAGATTAAATGCCTGGATAACCCTAAAAAGTGATCCAGCTCCATGCCACAAAGAAGTTAGAAAGTATTATCAATCTCTGTCACTAAGACTGGGGACAGTCTCTTCCCAAACTTAAATTTCAGGATCAGTCTAGCCCTTGCCTGTGGCTCAGACGCACCGGTGCAGCACCAGGGAAAGCTTTGGAGCAAGCCCCTCGCTCCCCTACCCCCACCCAGCGCCAGCTGCGGTCACTCAGGCTGGAAAAAAACCCATCACTCTTTGAAAACATGTGACATGATTTGCTGCTGAAGAAAGCTAAGGCTGGAAAATGTAGGGTTAACTGCTGAAGTGCAGTTGCGACACCTCAGTGTCAGATACTATCACCAGAAAACAACCCCAAGTTCCCTTTACGAAGCAGACTACAACCTGTTTACTCTTTAACTTCATTATTTGAGATGTTATTGCAGCTTTATTCTGGCAGCAATCACAAATAAAGAGCTGCGCAGAGCAAAAGCGTGATCTTTCTTATTATGGTAAATATTACCACTTAATATTTATTTACCGCTTATATTAATATTTACCACCTAATTGCTCAGATCCATTTCTGATGCTGCTCCATAGGATTCTTCCTGATGCCCTATCCCTGGAATAAATGCCTTGCTTACATTTTAGCCTACCAATTTATGGCCTATTCCAAAGTCAGGACTTCAGTATCTACCATCACACAACAGACAAATTAAACATGACCTCGTCATAAATAGCAAGCAACACGGTTACGGCAAACTGTCATTTCCAGATGCCCAGAGTTTTCTTAAATGATAAATACAAGCTCACGATACAACTTTTGTGAAAAGAAAATTGATTGCTTACTCCCCAGCTACACCTAAGGTTAAAGCACTGCTTTTTAGCACACCTCACCTCCTGAGCTCTCTCTCCTGTTAGAGAGGCTAGAGACATTAATTACTTTGAAGGGGTCAATTAAGGGCCAGGTGGGAAGAAGCACACAGGTGATGGTGGCTGTACACCCCTTCCCCTGCAGAGGAAGCAAGGCAGGGAAGTGAACACAGTTGTTCCCAGCTGAGAAATACTAATGCAGTAAGCAGAATGACACTTTGCGTGCTCCAGCACACCAAAACAACTCAGAGCTGCTCATGCTGCCTTCCTAGAGGATCTCACTCCCTCTCAGCACACCATGAGCCTCCAGGAAGGATTCCCCCCTGTGTTGGTCAGCACAAGCAAGGACAGGTACCACCCCACGCTCCTTGTGCATCTGCGTGACACACTGAAAACCTCAGGACCTCTGTAACGCCGAGGAACTCCAGCTCTCCTTCACAACAGCGTGGTTTGGGCTCCAGGAGGCCTAAAGCAAGCTGGAACACATCACCCAGATCATCTGTAGGCACCTCTCCAAAGCTGGCTCCTGCAGCACCAATTAAAAATGTGTCATTTTAACCAGTTGCATAATTCTGCATTCAAACGTTTGGGGAAGGAGGACCATATTGTGCATCCTTTAGGAATCCAACTCGGGTGACTTGGCTTCTACCTTCATGAGGCTAAAGGCATGGCAATGCTGCAGCTCCAACCCTGACCTTGATGCTGTAGGGAGAGCCACGTAGTGGGAGGCCCATGAGGGAGGAGGAGGTACCTCACCAGGAGATCACATGCTCGGTGGAATTTATATACTCACCCACTGCCCTTGAAGTCATCTGAAATATTTTTTTCTTCTTCACTGCGATGTTTCCCTTCCATCTCTTTACACCGTGCCTCTTTGTCAATCACACAGTAGATGTCCAGAGAGGCACATGCCCCACTTTATGGTGCCCAGGAGAGTTAAGATGCTTCCTTAGCTTTATGCACATACACAGTGCCACTCAAATAGAGAGTCTGCTTCCTCTCCATCAAACGCCATTTGACAACAGCGGGGTGACTCCACTGGCTTTTTACAGCAGAAGTTGGATAAATTATTGCACCCTCATTGCGCTGCCACACCAGAGAAAGCTTTCTGACAGCAGCTTATGGCAATTTTTAAAACACCAAGTAAGATCCTCCTTTGCCAAAAGTCTTTCTTTCATTAAACACATGGAGTGCTCACGGTCACATGCAGGGAGGAGTATCTGAAAACTGCCCAGTTTTCAAAATTAATACTTGCTTATGTTAAGTGTTTGTTGATGTGAACATAAAGTAAACAGAACCCAACCTTTTTCTGCTACCTTCTGAGAAGGAAGCAGAGAGAGGGAACCATAGTTTTTCTCTTTCAGAAAGGCACGCTGTATTAGGTTGTGTACAATTGGATCCTCACTGTCCTGACATTTTTCCTTTAACATCCCTCTTCTTCAGCACTGACAGAAAATTTGCATTCCCATTTTTCTGAACCGAAGGCAGCTCCTCACGTGCCCAGCAAGTAGACTGTTACTTCTTCCAATTCATCATTCTGGAGGCACCTGGAGAAGGCACCTGTGGAAGCCCTGCCTCCACCATCTCAGTAGGGTCTCGGTGCAAGAGCCCTCTTCTTTGGAGCTCTTAGCTCCAGAGGTGTTGTCCCTTTTATGAATATGGCTTCCCTCCCTTGGATCACGACCTGGGAAAACAATTATGATTTTTCTCTAGCACTTGTGGAAAGGTAACGCGTAGCCAACTGCTTTCTCACTCTGCCATAGAATGAAGTACACTGTTTCCTGCAAGAGGCCTTCTCTTTCCATCTCTGGTAGGTGGGCAGGGTGGAGAAAAGATGTTTTGCAGCCCAATTGCACAGTCCCTACTCAAGCTACAAATTTCCACTTCACAAAATTCATTCGTTCAGCCTTCACTGAAGCACATACAACTCAAGAGGCTAAATCCTGGACCCTGGTAATATTTATAATAAGTATCAAGTTAAAAGAGTCGAGGGAAAATCTGTTTCTACTATTGTGCTACGGTACCTGAACATGAGCTATAAACACATTCAGAAGAACATGGTGACAGTCTAAAGAGTCATAAATGTGATAGCCCTTTTGTGCTCAGAGCAGGAGTTGGATGTGTTTAGCTTCCCTGGTTGGGCACAGCAGCAGCAAGAATACAAAATTCCTGTTCTGCTTGTTAAGCCACCACGAACAAGGAAGGTTTCCGACAGAGCTTTCCAAGAAACAAAAATAAACATAAAACCTGCACCTAAGTGTACCCAAACAGTTTGTAATAATTGTGAAACTACATTCCTACACACATTAACTACGTCGAAACAAGACAAAAACTTCCTGGAAATCATTTCCACTGTGGATGCTGCTCATTGCAAGCGCATAAACCAGGGACTGACCTGTCTGAAGCACGAAAAAACACCTCATTTGAAACGTTTTTTTCTGTGCCTTTTGCTGCTAGAACATACTCCTATGGGTTAGAGGTAAAAAGGTCCTGTCAGTCAATCAACAATTTTTTCTTAAGTCAACAAAAGCAATTCAAACTTTCTTCCATTGATTTGAAAGAAAAAGCTACAGTAACTTTTGTTCTAGCCTCTGGTCTGATGCCTGAAAATAGGACCTCCATTATTTCTTATGTAAGAGCACGTAACAAGCCATATAAAACACAATTTCTTTCTTTAGATGAGTCTGCCTTTGTCTAATAGTGAGTCAGCATCACCTGACAGATCAATTTTCTCTAAGAGTAGGACGTGGATTTTGCATATCATGCTCTCCAAGGGCACTTCTTGGAAACTTGGGTCACTCCAGCATGGAATTTCACACCACACGTAAGGTCAACTCAATGGCCTCCCAGCGCAGAGACCTACCTCCCAAAATCTCATCAATAAGAATGAGGCTGACACCAGACACCTCCAGTTTTCTGTCCTCCTGATCTGCCTTGCTAGTAAAGGGGACAACAACCTTCCTTGATATTGTCTTGGTTCTTTCTGAAACTGTGAATGTGTCTACTATCCATAGGGTCATCCTGGTCGGAAGGGACCCCAGAAAGTGTCTAGTCCAGCCTCCTGCTCAAAGATGGGACAGCTGTGAGGTCAGATGAGGTTGCTCAGGGCTTTATCCAGTCAGGTCTTGAAAAACCTTCCAGAATTTCCAGTTTCTCTGAGGACTATGTTCCAAATGTTAATTGCCCTAACGGTGAACAAGCTTTCCCTCGTGACCAGTCTGAACCTCTGTTGATTCATTTTATGTCCACTGTCTGTCATTCTTCTGCCACGCACCACCGTGAAGAGCCTGGCCCTGTCCTCTCCATAACCTCCCCGCAGGTAGGGGCAGGCTGCTGTTGGGTGCCCCCTGAGCCATCTCATCTCCCAACCCAGCTCCCTCACACCTCTCCTCATGGGGGAGGCGCTCCAGCTCATGCCATTATGGTGGCCTCCTGCTGAACTTCTTGTAGTTTATCAGCATCTTGCTGATGGTGGGGGCCCAAAACTGTACAGAATGTACCAGATGCCATCTGACACACGCTGAGCTGGGGGAAGACATCACTTTCACAGAATCACAGAATCTTCTAAAAGACATCACTTTCACAGAATCTTCTAGGTTGGAAGGGACCTTAAAGATCATCTTGTCCAACCGTCAACCTAACTGACAAAAATAGACACCCACACAACAAACAAGGAGCATCATCACTAAACCATATCTCCCAGCACTACATAGAATCATAGAATTTCCCATGCCAGAAGGGACCTCCAAAGGCCATCTAGTCCGACCTCCCCGCAGTCAGCAGGGACACCCCCAACTAGACCAGGTTGCCCAGGGCCTCACCGAGCCTCTCCTTGAGTATCTCCAGGGATGGGGCCTCAACCACCTCCCTGGGCAACCTGTTCCAGTGCTCCACCACCCTCACAGTAAAGAACTTTCTCCTCATCTCCAATCTAAATCTGTTCCCCTCCAGCTTGAAGCCATTGCCCCTCGTCCTGTCACTGCAGGCCTTTCTAAACAGGTTCTCCCCATCAACCCGTCTTTTGAACACCTCCAGGGATGGTGCCTCAACCACCTCCCTGGGCAGCCCATTCCAATGTCTGATAACCCTTTCAGTGAAAAAATTTTTCCTAATATCCAGCCTGAACCTCCCCTGGCGTAACTTGAGGCCATTTCCTCTCATCCTGTCGCCTGTGACTTGAGAGAAGTCACGATCTAATGCAGCCCAGGGAGCTGCTCACCCTTCTCACTGCCAGGGCCACCGCTGCCTCCTGTTCAGCTTGCTGTCTCACCAAGACCCCTGGGTCTATCTGAGCAGAGCTGCTCCCCAGCCAGGCAGCCTCTGGCCTCTATTGTTGCAAACTCCCAAAATCTCTTGATATTAATCCTGCAGGGCTGGCCAGGACACCCTCCCCTTGCCCCGCAGCAGAAGCTCCCAGATCTCCAAAGATCATCTGCAAAGTAAGCCAGGATTAACTTCATAAAGACATAAAGCTAAAATATCGTCAGTGCATTTTTTTTTTTTCCCCGATATCTTTAAAAACAAGTGTACGAATTCCTCCCTATTCTTGTGTCTGAAAATCAGAACAGCTGCTGTGAGGTGTTCCTTTCCTCCTAGCACAGTTGTTTAGAGTAAAGCATACCCAGCTTTGATCAGCCGCTTATATTTACTAAATTGATTCCAACATCTTTGCCAGTGGGCTGTACGGATCCTCAGCACGAAATGCTCCTGCTCATTTGAGGTGGCTGAGATTGTCTTTTAATGGAATTTTCCATTCTGCTCTGTGCTATCTTTCTTCAGAGCACAATTTGTTCACCGGGCAGCACGCCTCGTCCAACGTAATACGCAGAACCATTTTAGATCTTGCTCAATACTTTTGTTTTCTTCCCACGATGCTTTACCTCCATTTGTTCTCTTGTCTCAACCAAAGTTTCCTTTTACAGCTCTCTCCTAACAGCATGTAACCTGATACGTTTGTTTGCTGCTGTTATGCAGGGCTTTTTCTCTCCCCCTCTCTTCACTATTAAAAGTTCAGAGGCAGCCAAGACTTCTCACTCCGGGAGGATACAGCACCTTTGCCCAAAGGCACTTTTTTTTTTTTTAAAAAAACTGAAAGCTGAAGTGCTCTAAGGTAGAGGCACAGGAATCCTGAAGGCAGTAGAATTCTTGCATGAGGAGCCCCTTTAGGAGATTGGTACCATTACACACACTGTTTTTTAAACAGAGATGCTTAAGCCTCAAGAGCAGGGACTGGACAAATCAGCGCATCTGAGATACAGGAGAAAGGGATCCACGTCTCCAAGCCCCATTCTAACACTTTGTCCATCAGACAGCCCAAGCAAATTGGTGGTTTTCCCCTTTCTTCATGTCAGAGCCCAGCAAAAGACACAGCACCTTACCAACAGAGCTGCAGCCTGGGGAGAGCAGGCACAGACTTACAGCAGACAGTCCAGCAACACAACATACAAGAACCAGTGGGGTTGTGCATCTTGCAGCTCACTCAAACATGACATTATTTCCACATATTTTTGTGCTCTTGCTTTATCCTATTATTCATTTTTAACCATATCACAAACTACGTGTCTATTAAATTAGCAATGCCCATTAAACTAGACACAGGCAAAGTACTGAAAAAACACACATGCTTACTTAGGGAGCTTTTATCTCTGGTGGTGGTTTACTTCTAAGTGTGATTAACTTTATGTTAAAGTAGGCAAGCATATTCAAATAAAGAGCAACTAAAATTAACTTTTACAGTTAGGCACTATCATGCTGCGGAAATACAGCAGTTTTCAAGTACAAAAAATAGAAAGATAGGAAATTAAAAGAACTGTACTGTTACTGAAGACGTGCACCATTTGCCACGGCAAAAGTTTCCAAGTTAACAAGTCTGGGGTGATGCACATGCTACACGTTAAACTCTACCAGGGAATCTACTACGAAGATCTAACCCCTTTTCCAGCAATGTACAAGTCTCAACTTAAGACAAATTAGTAAAAAAAAAAAGAGAAAATTAAATAAATCCACAAAGCAAGCTCAAACATTTCACTCTCAGTTTTCTAAGTCCACTAGTTTAAAAAGCAAGCAAACAATAACAAAAAAAATCCACCTCACTTGAGGTGCACTGGATGCAGTTTTTCTAGGAAAAGAAAACAAACAGACCACCAAAAAAAAACCCCAAAAACAGGCCTCGTGCCTGACTTCAAATGAAAATCTGGCCCCATAAGCCACAGGCATATTTACATGGCTTGGTAAATTGGCCCAGCCCAGTTATTTTCAATAGAGACCCCATTACAGAACCGAGGCCGTGCTGCTCAGCTCCCTAACTGCTTTTCCTTCTTTAGAAGCTGGATAGAACAAGAGCCTCACAACACCAGATTAAATTTAATGACTACAGGTGTGCAAATTGACAAAATAATATTAAATATTTAATTAAATACCAGTCTGATTAAACAGTTCAGTTTTAGTATTCGTTACAGGTAGGAACAGCTTTGTATTTTTAATCCTCACAAAAGGTTTTATACAAGACGTATCCTGTGCCACGTTACACCCCTCCTTTCATTGGTGCAGTGTAGGGAGCAGCTGCATCTAATTCCATAAGTATCAGCATGCTAAAGACATAAAGACATATTTGAATTGCTCTTATCTGTCTACACGTGTTGCACTCAAGCTAATGACAGCATGTCTGATCTACAGAAGTAGGCAGTTTTGATCAGGAAATGAGCAGACGTGGCAATAAACATCACCCTAAAATAATGCAAGGCTGCTAACTCAAGAATACAGAAAATTATTAACAGTTCAACTCCAAGTTCATGCATGGAATCCTATGTTATCTGGTGCTTCTTTTTCAAATATGAAATATTTGAAAATATATTTGAAATATTTCCAGAACCCTAAGAGAAGGGGAAAAAACCAAATCTATTCAGAGTGTGAAGATAAAACCAAAAAACTCTCTAGGGCACGTTGGGGACAACAGGCCTCTGGCTGCCTATGATCACAGCATTCACGTGGCAGCCACTGCTTACTCTGAAAAGCAACATGACGTAATAAGTTATTTTCAGTTTTCTCGTTACTAATTTCTTCCCTATCATCCAATGCTTCCTCATTACTGTCTGCTTTACAGGCATTCACCAGCTGCCACAAGAATGCAGAATACCAGCAGAAGCAGAGAAATAGCACGACCAAGTAAGGGCAAGTGTGACAGTGTCAATGATGGAGTCGGTGACACATTTGTGAACTACAAACAATAATAAATGCCAGCATCAGATTCCTGCAGATTAATATTTTTTTTTTAAATGAGATGCAAATGGCAAGAACTCTGCAAACATTACAGCTTACTTGTCCCTTTACTTGCTCTGTAAAGGGTGGTAAACCAGCCAAGTAGTAATACAAATGTTTAATTACCATTTCTGTTAATTAAACAGATGGCCATCACTGTATTCATATCATCATCTAGCACTGTCTCCAGGAACTCTGGCAAATTCAAGTGATTCTGTGTTTCAGCCTTACAAAAAAATACACCAAGAACATAAAAGTTTGAAAGCAGGAGTGAACAAATTACAGAAATGCTAATAGATTTTCCTCCCGAATTCCCTTCAGCCCTGTGTAATGAAGATTACAAATCAGGCTGAAGTCTTTATGAAGAGAGAAGAAAGCTGAGAAATTTTCAAGCCAAGGAGAACCACTGATTCTACAGTAGAAGTATTTCTCATACAAGGCCTGCAGTTTGAGTGCAGATCAAAGACATTGTTAGGGAGGATGAGAGCAGTGCAGAGTCCCTCAGGAGCTCCCCGTGGACACCCAGCAGGGCTTGCTGCAGCCCAGTTCTGTGGGGGCCAGCTGCCCCCTGGCGCTACGAGTCCGGCAGGGGCTGGCTGTGCGTCCCGCTCCTGGTCTTCAGCTGTGACTGGGCAATGTCAGCCAGCGCGCTCTGGATCTTCTCCAGCAGCATGTCCCCACGATAAACCACCTCTTCCAGACGGGCAGCTGCTTCGTGATTTTCTTCTTCCAATCGACGCAGGCTGGCAGCCTTTAAAATACAAGGGAGAAAAGGGAGGATCTTCAAATAGAATACAAAATTTGACTTTGCTACCGAAGGACAGTGACGCAACACACTGCTCCCTAGGAAGGAGAAAGATTCTTTCTTTAGCCCCCGAATTACATACAGATCACAGAATCACAGAATCGTAGTGGTTGGAAGGGACCTCAGAGATCATTGAGTCCAACCACCAAAAAAAAAAACCAAAAAAACCCAAAAAAAACCAAAAAAACCACACACACAAAAAACCCCCCCCACACCAGCTCCCACCACCTAAACACACAACAACAACCTCCAAACCAAAAAATCATCACCCACCCACACAGCACCCCACCACAAACCAGTAATCTTGGGCACTAGAGCATGCCCTGAAGAACCATGTCTACACGTTTCTTAAATACCTCCAGGGATGGTGACTCCACCACCTCCCTGGGCAGCCCATTCCAATGCCTGA
>NW_015091069.1:546192-547415 GCF_001431845.1 Calidris pugnax
TGAAAAGCAACATGACGTAATAAGTTATTTTCAGTTTTCTCGTTACTAATTTCTTCCCTATCATCCAATGCTTCCTCATTACTGTCTGCTTTACAGGCATTCACCAGCTGCCACAAGAATGCAGAATACCAGCAGAAGCAGAGAAATAGCACGACCAAGTAAGGGCAAGTGTGACAGTGTCAATGATGGAGTCGGTGACACATTTGTGAACTACAAACAATAATAAATGCCAGCATCAGATTCCTGCAGATTAATATTTTTTTTTTAAATGAGATGCAAATGGCAAGAACTCTGCAAACATTACAGTTTACTTGTCCCTTTACTTGCTCTGTAAAGGGTGGTAAACCAGCCAAGTAGTAATACAAATGTTTAATTACCATTTCTGTTAATTAAACAGATGGCCATCACTGTATTCATATCATCATCTAGCACTGTCTCCAGGAACTCTGGCAAATTCAAGTGATTCTGTGTTTCAGCCTTACAAAAAAATACACCAAGAACATAAAAGTTTGAAAGCAGGAGTGAACAAATTACAGAAATGCTAATAGATTTTCCTCCCGAATTCCCTTCAGCCCTGTGTAATGAAGATTACAAATCAGGCTGAAGTCTTTATGAAGAGAGAAGAAAGCTGAGAAATTTTCAAGCCAAGGAGAACCACTGATTCTACAGTAGAAGTATTTCTCATACAAGGCCTGCAGTTTGAGTGCAGATCAAAGACATTGTTAGGGAGGATGAGAGCAGTGCAGAGTCCCTCAGGAGCTCCCCGTGGACACCCAGCAGGGCTTGCTGCAGCCCAGTTCTGTGGGGGCCAGCTGCCCCCTGGCGCTACGAGTCCGGCAGGGGCTGGCTGTGCGTCCCGCTCCTGGTCTTCAGCTGTGACTGGGCAATGTCAGCCAGCGCGCTCTGGATCTTCTCCAGCAGCATGTCCCCACGATAAACCACCTCTTCCAGACGGGCAGCTGCTTCGTGATTTTCTTCTTCCAATCGACGCAGGCTGGCAGCCTTTAAAATACAAGGGAGAAAAGGGAGGATCTTCAAATAGAATACAAAATTTGACTTTGCTACCGAAGGACAGTGACGCAACACACTGCTCCCTAGGAAGGAGAAAGATTCTCTCTTTAGCCCCCGAATTACATACAGATCACAGAATCACAGAATCGTAGTGGTTGGAAGGGACCTCAGAGATCATTGAGTCCAACCACCAAAAAAAAAAAAAAAAAAAA
>NW_015091069.1:547924-555016 GCF_001431845.1 Calidris pugnax
AAAAAACCCATCCCCCTCACACTCAGCAGCCCACGACAAACCAATAATCTTGGGCACTAGAGCATGCCCTGAAGAACCATGTCTACACGTTTCTTAAATACCTCCAGGGATGGTGACTCCACCACCTCCCTGGGCAGCCCATTCCAATGCCTGATAACCCTTTCAGTAAAGAAATGTTTCCTAATATCCAACCTGAATACTAGCAACTTCAAAGCAACTCACTACAGGTTGCAGCCTAAAACAGTGCATATCCACATGGAGTAACACAAAAAACCCCACCAAACAGAGATGTTTAGCTTCTTTCGTCATACGACCCTTGGTTCAGTACAGCTTTTCTCGATGATTAGCAAGTATTTACCCCCCTCCTCGCTCCCTTAATGAAAGGTGCTCAGCCAGATGTAAGCAGATGGAAGCATAACTTATTTAAAACTTTCCATTAAATAGACTATTTCAGATGAAACCATATTACGTAACTTTTTTCTTCAATATTTTATTTCAGAACCAAACTGCTTTTCAGTTAGACAAAATTCAGTGAAATAAAAGATTTTAAGTTCAGAATATTTTGAACTCAGGTTCAGGCTGGATATTAGGAAAAATTAGCAAGTATTTATCCCCCTCCTTGCTCCCTTAATGAAAGGTGCTCAGCCAGATGTAAGCAGATGTAAGCATCACTTATTTAAAACTTTCCATTAAATAGCCTATTTCAGATGAAACCGCATTATGTAACTTTTTTCTTCAATATTTTATTTCAGAACCAAACTGCTTTTCAGTTAGACAAAATTCAGTGAAATAAAAGATTTTAAGTTCAGAATATTTTGAACTCAGGTTCAGGCTGGATATTAGGAAAAATTTTTTCACTGAAAGGGTTCTCAGCCATTGGAATGGGCTGCCCAGGGAGGTGGTTGAGGCCCCATCCCTGGAGGTGTTCAAAAGACAGGTTGATGTAGTGCTGGGAGGTCTGGTTTAGTGATGGTGATGCTCCTTGTTTGTTGGGTCAGAGAAAGAAGACAGCAAAAGGTAAACGAATCAAGCTCAATTACCTCAGTCTTAGTTGAAAAAGCTGTTATCCAGGTCTATATACAGGTCCTTAAGAAGTCATGGTTAAAGTAACCAGTAAATTCTATGCATACATTAGTCTTCTATTTTGCAACTCTGATGTCTTTAGTGGAGATTAATATACGCACAGAGGACATGATAGCCCTTGGAGGAAGGGTCACAGAAAGAAAACAGCAAAAGGTAAAAGAATCAAGCTCAATTACCTCAGTCTTAGTTGCTAAATACTTGACTGTAGGTAAGCTGCAGATTTAAATGGAGTACTTTCTGTCAACTTCACCGCAAGGGAATTCAAAAGGCATAGATAAATTCTGTTGGACATTAGTGTAGCAGCCCCTTTTATCATTTAAGGCAGATTTGAAACATATACCAGGACAACCTTCTTATTAAAAAATAGATCAGCCTAGGTACATATCTATTAGCCAAGTATCTATCTATCACTTTTCAACAAAACCTATACCACGTATTTTAGAGTACTTAAGCACCTTCAAAACAGTCCTTTTAAAGAATGTCAGAATATTTATCTTTAATAACACACCAAATTAAACAACATCAAATGAAAATCAAAACTAGAATTATTAAGTTAGCTTGGATTCCATCACTTATCTCAAAACCAGACCAAACAGAAAAGATCACAAATTCTTGTGAAAGGAGATTCTGCATTAAGAGAGCAAGAAACTGTTTGAGTATCACCCCTACTGAATAACCAGTTCCTCTTTCTGGCATCACCTCTAAAGAAAGCATCCCCCTACTGAATAACCAGTTCCTCTTTCTGGAGCACCCAGCTCTCCCTGCATCAGATGTCACTATGATCAGACCCTGCTCAGTCATGGAAGAAGCCAGTAATTTCTCTGCAGCAGGAAAGCTGTCTTCAGCTATTAAATACGCAGTTCTATGAAATTATGCCTGCATTAACGGGCCCAATTAGTATGTTCAGCCATCAGTGTGACTAGCAATGTATCCAAATTTAATCTTCCCTCTTTAAAACCAAGTGTGATGTCACTGTCAAGTTATTGGTATTTGGCCCAGCAAGCACCTCTAGCTTTAGTCTTCTGCAAAATGCCTTTGAATAGTCACAGATGACCAACCCAGGTGTAAAACCTTCAGGTGATCTTAAAGGAGTGCCAGGGTTCTGAGAGAAACAGCACTCTCTGCATCCTTAAAAAAATACTTGATGTAAATCTAGAAGTTATAGTAAAAAAAAAAAGAAAAAAGATGCTATTTCATAGGCAAGATCCGTAGAAAAAAACAGAAAAAACTCCATACAGCAACGTTCTTTGAATTGTGGGTCAAAAGAATGTTTTGAAAATGAGAAACTGTCGAGCATTATGAAAGTGTTCACAAAGTGTTTGCAGCAGTTCAGCTCCTGTAAAGCAGGGAATGGGGGTTGTGACACCAGCTGCACCTGCCAAGAGCTGCCTGGTCAGTCGCTGCTGTCTGTTCCCAGGCTCTTCCTAGAGTACCTGTGGTCTAAAGAGAGAAGGATGAAGAAACAAAAGCAGCCAGTTTGTCTAGGAGGTCCAAAGAAGGACACTCTATTACTGAAAAGTGAAAGAACTGTTTTGTGACAGAGCTGGAGAACTTAGAGGATACCCTGCAAACCCTTCAACAACCAGAAACGTTGTGGAAGGACAAAAGGCTTCAGTCAAGTGTTGGCTCTGTAGCTACAAAATGAAATGCCCTCCTAATGAGTGAGAGAATATGAAAGATTATTGAAGGGAAAAAAACCAACAAAACCCCCACAAGACATCAGTACTGTTGCATCTGTTGTATTAATATTTGAACAGCTGGGGGAAAAAAAAAGGGCAGCAGCTTCCATTATTGTGGTGTTATGATAAAAGCACTTTTTTTTGTAAACATTCTAACAGAAAAGTTTAAAATATTCTCACCACATATAATCTTCTTTAGAATCAGATGCAAGTTCAGTATTTCCACTAAGCCTATAAAGTACTCACAAGCTACCCTCATGAAAAATTCAGGCTTATATTAAACTGATTTTTCAACATTACATGGCCTAGAGAGTAAAATCTGAGTTTAAAAAAAAAAAAAAAAAAGGAAGAAGTTTGCCTTCAGTTATGTTTTGATATTTTAACTAAGAATACTAACTCTTACCTGCAAAGCTGCTGTGGATTCTTCACTAGGCAGGGAGTCTATTAGAACATCAATATCTTTTGCAGTTCGTGCAATCAATGCCGCAAACAGTTGGGCGTACTCTTTAAAACAGAAAAGTGAGCCCACTCAGTACACTATTAGAAACAAGCACAATTTTGCACTCACAGCACAGAAAATTCTACAGACTTCAAGTATGCAGGTGTTAAAATTCTTCTATGTGAAGAAAACAATAGTATCACAATTGATGAGAACTCAACCGTATTAGAAGATGAAGGTAGTTTGATTCCAATTTTAAATTAAACAAAGTAATCGGTTATACAAAGCTCTGGGCTTTGTACAAATGAGAAAATAATTAGAACTCCATCATGGTTAGCCAGTTAAGACATTACTAATACCAGTATCAAGTGTTCTAGTCACTACATTAGAGTATTGAGAAGTAGCTAGAAATTAATGTTACTTTCAATCCTTGCTTTGAAATCTGCCACTAGACAAAAAAAAGAGCACTAGAAATTATGTAAAGATAGCAACTCAAACAGATTATTTAAGCAACGGATTATTAGTAAAAGAATCTGAGTTTTTTTTAAATTTTAAAAAAGAATTCCCATTCAGCCGCAGAAGAAGTTAAATTGCCCCTAAGAAATGGAAAAGAATTGGAGGTTTGTAATAGACAGTAATTTAGCTGCTATATCATTGAAAGATGGCATGGACTTTTAATAAGAGGCACCATGAACCAGAAACAAAATCTTTCCATATGGAATTGCATCCATTCAGTTTGAATTAAGTTCATTACTACCACTAAAATATTGAATTTTCAATTTTATAATTTAAGATCTTACTTATTTGTTTATGTTGGTTGGTTCATTAAAGATTTGTGGAAGCATGAGAGAAAACACCACCTTATGGCAAAAATCCATAGAAGAGATTGACATTCTCAAAGATACACTTAACTTCAAAAGAACCCAACATGTCCATTTAAAGCTTACCTGGGGTCACTGCGGGGTTTACCTGTAAAGAGCTTTAAGGCCTTCTTATTAGGACTTTGAATATCTGAAGACAAATAACTGATAGTTTTGGAGGTATGATTTTACTGAAGTTGCTATAGACTTTGAATATCTGAAGACACTTTGGAGGTATGATTTTACTGAAGTTGCTATACTCAGAATTTTTGGAAATGACAAATCAAAAGAGAAGTCAGTCACAATCTACTATTTTAAGACCTTAACAAAGCCTCTGACTCCTGGCAGCACAGCGACCCCCGCACCAGGGACAGCAGGAAGCATTATGAGGAAGCAAACAAGTCTTTCAACTGGCTCCTCCAACTACCTCCAGGATCAGAGAGCAAACCACCACAGAACAATGAAGAACTGGTACTCAACTGTGCATCACTGTGCTGCGAAACACTCTCCCCTGATATCCTAATAGACAAGCCTAATCTGATACAAGATACATGCAAAATTTTCTCA
The DNA here is from genome assembly GCF_001431845.1 of Calidris pugnax. NCBI lineage: Eukaryota > Metazoa > Chordata > Aves > Charadriiformes > Scolopacidae > Calidris > Calidris pugnax. The sequence goes on from NW_015091069.1 coordinate 552,553, forward strand.
AAGGGGAAAAAAAAAGGGGAAAAAAAGAAAAGAAGATTGATTCAGGATTAGAACAGCATGGTTATTTAAACACTAACTGGAAATTCTTAAGTCAGAGAGAACTTTTAGTTTGCTTGTCTTAGATCAGTTTCTTTTCTTGCACAAAAAAAATAAATCAAAACAAAACAAAAGCAAAACAGCCAACAACAAAACCACAAATGCCAACAAGGAGATAAATGGACAAACACAAATAACCAAAAGCTTATGTCACGTAGAATTTTAAATTCATACATGATTTCATAAAACCAACACTAATTCTTTCTAAGACTTCTTGGACGTAACGGACAACTCACTAACAACCTCTTGCAGAGTTCCTATATAAAGCTATATGGTTTACATCTGTAGAGCTACTGTATCTATGCAAAGAAACCAGCACAAGAAAAATAAAGTAATGTAACACTTAAAATCATACAATCATATAGGTTGGAAGGGAGCTTTAAGACCATTGAGTCCAACCATTAACTTAACACTGCCAAAACCACCACTAAACCATGGCCTGAAACACCACCATCTTTTAAATACCTCCAGGGATGGTGCTTCAACCCCGTCCCTGGGCAGGCAGCCCGTTCCAATGCTTGACAACTCTGTGAAAACATTTTTCATAACATCCATCACAAATCTCCCCTGGTGCAACTTGAGGCCATCTCCTCTTGTACTCTCACGTGGGAATTGGGAGAAGAGACTGGCACCCACCTCACTACACCCTCCTTTCAAGTAGGTGGAGAGAGAGATAAGGTCTCCTCTCAGCCTCCTCTTCTCCAGGCTGAACAATCTCCAGAATCTCAATGTCTTTTTTGTGGTGATGGGCCCAAAACTGGACACAGACCTCGATGTGAGGCCTCACCAGTGCCCAGTACAGCGGGACAGTCACCTCCCGAGTCCTCCTCCCCACGCTGGTCCTGACACAGTCCAGGATGCTGGTGGCCTTCTTGGCCACCTGGGCACACTGCTGGCTCCTGTTCAGCCCACTGGCCACAAACACCTCCAGGTCCTTTTCTGCCAGGCAGCTCCAGCCACTCTGCCCCCAGCCTGTAGCGCTGCAGGGGGTTGGTGTGACCCAAGGGCAGGACCCAGCACTTGGCCTTGTTGAACCCCATCCCCTTGGCCTGGGCAGAACAGGCCTCACCGAGTTCACCGCGTCCTGCAGCTGCGTTAACCGATCCGCCATGGCGCCGCCGCCCCCGCCCCTCAGGCGCCGCGCGCAACCAGCGCAGCCAATAGGGCGCCCGGGTGCTGCGTGGGCGGGGGACGGAGGTGGTGCCGCGCGGGCCTCCTTCCGGTGGGGCGGGACGGGCCTGGCGCGCCCCCTGCAGGCCGGGAGGAGCCCCTGTCCCACCACCGGGGCCGGTGGGAGGCCGCGGCCCGCCCGCCACGGGATCGGCCACAGGCCGGCTTGGGCTAGAGACCTCCGGGCGTTTCTTCTGGGCGAGCTTCGGGGGCGCGGTGGGTGCAGCCACACAGCGGAAGCAGTGTCTGCTCACGGGAACAGGTTGCCCAGAGAAGCTGTGGGCCACAAACACCTCCAGGTCCTTTTCTGCCAGGCAGCTCCAGCCACTCTGCCCCCAGCCTGTAGCGCTGCAGGGGGTTGGTGTGACCCAAGCGCAGGACCCAGCACTTGGCCTTGTTGAACCCCATCCCCTTGGCCTGGGCCCATCCATCCAGCCTGTCCAGATCCCTCTGCAAAGCCTCTCTACCCTCCAGCAGGGCGACACTCCCACCCAGTTTAGTGTCATTTGCAAACTGGCTGAGGGTGCACTCGATCCCCTCGGCCAGATCATTGATGAAGATGTTAAAGAGAACTGGCCCCAGTACCCAGCCCTGGAGGACACCACTTGTGATGAACCACCACCATTTCTGCTACCACAATCTTTGAAGAGAGTGCAGCTGAGACCAATTTATATCTTAACTTCAATCACTCCTCCGGCTACTGGTAGAATTGTTTGTCGAGCATGAAGTAGAGTACAAATTTTGTATCACAGAGCATGCTATACCACAACACGTTCAGGTTTTGTTCGGAGATGCACAAAGAACAGCTTGCCTTCTGTCGGGTTAGCGGGCTGGTCCTTGTTGATTGCAGTCTGAATGTTGCTGAAAGAGGCTGGGGGGCCACACTGCTGCAGCACTCCGATGGCATTGCAGAATTGGTCGGCGAGCTGCAAGCGGTAAAAGGATCGTTAATTTATTTCACCACTAAAACAATTTCAATTTCATTCTACATCCCAGCGGCCCCCAGGCAGCAGGCGCCTCCCCCTCCCCCCCACACCCCCAGCAGCGTGGCGGCCAGCCGCGGGGAGAGGAACTGCGCCCCCTCACACACACACACACACACAAACACACCTCTCCCCCATTCCCCACACCGCCCCCCCATGCCCCCACAACCCCACCCCACACACACACATACCCCCCCCACACGAGCCCCCACCCA
>NW_015091069.1:555357-597307 GCF_001431845.1 Calidris pugnax
GGGAGGCCGCGGCCCGCCCGCCACGGGATCGGCCACAGGCCGGCTTGGGCTAGAGACCTCCGGGCGTTTCTTCTGGGCGAGCTTCGGGGGCGCGGTGGGTGCAGCCACACAGCGGAAGCAGTGTCTGCTCACGGGAACAGGTTGCCCAGAGAAGCTGTGGCTGCCCCATCCCTGGAGGGGTTCAAGGCCAGGCTGGATGGGGCTTGGAGCAACCTGGTCTGGTGGGAGGTGTCCCTGCCCAGGGCAGGGGGGTTGGAACTCCATGATCTTTGAGGTCCCTTCCAACTCTAAATCATGATTCAGAGGGCTAGAGCACCTTTCCTATGAAGACAGGCTGAGAGAGCTGGGGTTATTCAGCCTGGAGAAGAGAAGATTCTGGGGAGACCTCAGAGCAGCCTTCCAGTACCTAAAGTGGTCCTACAGGAGAGCTAGGGAGGGGCTCTTTGTCAGGGAGTGCAGTGACAGGACAAGGGGTAACGTTTTTAAATTGGAAGAGGGGAGATTTAGATGAGATACCAGAAAGAAATTCTTTCCTGTGAGGGTGGTGAGAGCCTGGAACAGGTTGCCCAGGGAAGTTGTGGATGCCCCATCCCTGGAGGGGTTCAAGACCAGGCTGGATGGGGCTTGGAGCAACCTGGTCTGGTGGGAGGTGTCCCTGCCCAGGGCAGGGGGGTTGGAACTTGATCATCTTTAAGGTCCCTTCCAACTCTGACCATTCTGTGATTCTATGATTCTTTGTGCAGAACAAAACCTACTGCGTGTTTTTAAGGATTTCCAAGAATTATCAAAGCCAATAGGCTCTTTCTCAGATTTCCACGAGCTGGTCAGGCGATGGATAGAGCCTGGAATAAGTGAGGCTCATAGCACGAGATGACCCTTTGTCTGTAAATGAGCAATTAGAAGGCTGAGCTGTGAGTAGCAAGTGACCGAGATCTTGCTCAGGGAGGTCAGCCAGGACAGCGGCAAACGCTAAACTTCACAGGCTTTTAATATCTCGTGGATTTTGAACTCACAGGAACCTCACTGAGCAGGACAAAAATAGGCTCAGCAAACTAGATAACCTGATGGAGAAAGGCTGCTTTCCTGAGGGCGGTAGGGAAAGGTGGGGAGGGGAACACACACCAATTTATTGGAAATATCCAGAGACAGGGACCGGCACGCATCTCTGTGTTCTTCTGATGCCAGACCGACAGCTTCCTTTTGCATTTTAATTGGGAACCAGACTGAAGCAAACTGGGGAAAAAAAATAAACAAAATAGGGGTGATCGTACAAGGCTTTTTAGAGCCTAGGTTATGATGTAGGTTCATAAATGAGGCCCAAACAAATTGAAAACACACCTCCCTCCCCACAAGAGAGATTTTTCATTTGCTTCCCGTTTTCTCCCATCATGTGCCTGTGAATCACCTCCACAGCCAGAAGCACCTTGGACACACACCAGCGAGCCTCTGAGGCATTTATAAGGTGAAAGCTAACAACAGCTGCGTTAAAGAAAAAAAAAAATTGGAAAAAAATAAAAATTCAACCATCCTCACTTCACGGCATCATGGAATTGTCAGAGTTGGAAGGGACCTCTAGAGATCATCCAGTCCAACTCCCCGGCCAAAGCAGGGTTGCCCAGAGCACATCACTCAGGAGCATCCAGGTGGGGCTTGAAGATCTCCAGAGAAGGGGACTCCACACCCTCCCTGGGCAGCCTCTGCCAGGGCTCTGCCACCCTCACCCCAAAGAAGTTCTTCCTCAGATTGGAGTGGAACTTCCCATGGTCCAGCTTGTGCCCGTTGCCCCTCGTCCTGTCACTGGGAACCACTGAAAAGAGTCCGGCTCCATCCTCCTTCAACCCACCCTTTAGGTACTTGTCAGCATTCATAAGGTCTCCCCTCAGCCTTCTCTTCTCCAGGCTCAAGAGCCCCAGCTCTCTCAGCCTTTCCTCATCAGGGAGATGCTCCAATCCCTCCATCACCTTAGTTGCCCTACGCTGGACTCTCTCCAGCAGTTCCCTGTCCCTCTTGAACTGGGGAGCCCAGAACTGGACGCAGGATTCCAGTTGTGGCCTCCCCAGTGCAGAGCAGAGGGGGAGAGTGACCTCCCTCCACTTCCTGGCCACACTCTTCCCTACGCAGCCCAGGATCCCACTGGCCCTCTTGGCCACAAGGGCCCATTGCAGGCTCATGGATAGGTTACTGTCCACCAGGACCCCCAGATCCTTCTCCTCAGAAGCGCACTTCGACCTGGAAACCCTTCCCGAGCCCCTCACCCGTCCCGGGAACTCCCACGGGGCGGGCGGGCGCTGCCCGGGGGGTTCAAATCCGCCGGGGGAGGCGGTGGGGCCGCCTCAGGCTCCCGGCGCAGGTGGGTGGCGGGGCCCAGCCGGGCCCGGCCCGGGAGGCGGCGCTGAGGCGGCGGGCGGGTCCCGCTGAGCCGTTTCCCGGGACCCGCCCGGCCCCAGCCCCTCCTACTCTGCTTTCAGCCTCGTCTTCCCCTTCCCTCCCCAGCGCCATGCCGCTCTTTGCCCGCGCCGCAGTGCTTTTGGGGCTGCTGGGGGTCCTGCGCCATGGCGGCGCCTCAGGTGAGTGCGGCGCGGGCCGGGGCGCGCGGGGGCCGGGGGCCGTGGGCCGTGGCCGCCATTAGGGAGCGTGTGGCCGGGCCGAGGGAGCCCGGCTTGTAGCGGGGGCGAGGGGGCTTGTCGCCGGGTGGGTGTCAGCAGGACGGAGGGGAGAGGGCTTGCTGCCAGGGAGGGCCTGTAGAGCCGTTTTGTGGGGGGTGAGGGGGGGGCGGCCCGGTGGGTTGATCAGGAGCGAAGATCAAAGCGGCGCCGCAGCTTCTGCAGAGGAGTTAGATATTGGTGGTTATCTTAATCTTTGATGTGGACGGGGAGAACCCGTTACCCCCTCCTTTTTCTCCTCCATTCCCTCCCCCCCCATTTTTTTTTTACGGCTTCATTTCTATCACTTAAAATGAGTGCGGTGTGTCTCCGTGAGAGTTAAACCCTGCCGTGGCAGAGGTGTGTTACAGGCTGGTGAGTCTGGGGTAGGGTTGTGTTCCTTCTGAGGAAACAAGGGGGTGTTTGCTGCCAGTGAGTTTGAGGAATGGAACAGGGTTAATAGCAGGATTTATATTTTTTTTTGACCACATAAAGGTAGTCCTGGGTTCCCAGCAATCCGTGAATTGTGGCTTGAAAACCACTGTCCCTATAAAACTAGAGAAAACGAGTGAAACCCCTTAGAACTTGGTTCCTAAAATTACTTGTTGGCCATGCTGATGTAATCTGACTTTATTTATGTAATCTGACTTTATTTGGCATGGTCTTTTTTTGTAATTCCCCCGTGTTCCTGCATGTGACTAGAATAGGTGTTCAGAAGTAGGTGTGCTATAATGACTATACCTTGTGAAGATTTAACAGTTGCTTACTTTTTTTCTGGTTAAACTCTTATCTGTTCAAATCAAGAAAAAAAGAAACGATTTCCTTTCAGATAAGAGCAAGCAGCCTGTTATGTTAGGCTGATATAAATCTCTTCTTAGTTTTTCTCTATTTTTAAAATTGCCTCTAATGAAGCTAAATTGTCCAAAAGGGGAAACTTATTCTTGGGACACTTTGCAAGGCTGCAGGACAGCGTTTGGATTCAGTCTGAAGTGTGGAAGGTTTCTTCCACCTCTCCACCCAATATCCCCAGTCTCATGCCCAACATCTTACTGGAGAGCCAAGTGTTCCCTGCTTCTTGCAGGCTCTAGAAGCTTAGGCTTGGCACCCGGTGGTGGCAAGCAGGTCTGAGAATGAAGACTCAATGTTCTTAGATCTTAATGCTTATATTAAAAGATGCCAACAAGCAGTTTGTTTCCCTGACTTGATTGAAAATGTGTCATCTGTTGAGTCATCTATTTTTTAATTTTTTTTTACAGTATGTAAAAAGGCAGAATGAATTTGGGATTAAGCTAACTGCTCTGTCTTGAAGGAGCCTGTTCTGTATTTCCTTGGAGCCCTGAGGGTGGAGGGGGAAAGTATTTTCCTTGTGAAAAGCTAGTAAGCTGTGTAATTTGTGTACCAGTGTCTAGCTGATCATTAGGCCCTTTAAACAAGGACACTTGCTTAATGGTTCACTTATTTGAAATTTTTTTTGTGGTTATGCAGCCTTGGACTCCAAGATTTGCAGGGAGGGGATTGTTACCTTCCAGGGAGTTCCACCTTCTTGAAGCAGGAGTGCAACTGACCTTGTGTGCTACATCCAAACCAGGTCGTTTAGTTTTGGAAAAACTAAAGTGAGTTTATAGCGCAATCACGATTGAGCAGTGCCCTTTTCTTAAAGGGAGCTTATCTGGATGAGCTTAGTTTGTGCTAGCTGTTTGGTCTATGCAGAGACAACATTTTAAAATAAGAGGCGTGAATCTATTGGGCAGTTGGTCACTTGCATCTTGAAGTGCTACGGCCCAGATGCTCAAATGACACCTTAACAGTGCCAGCAATGTGACTGAGACCACTGACTGAGCCAGGCTGTGTGTTCTGGCTGTTAATTGAAGTATATTAGCATGACGATAAGCAGGTGAGACGGGTACTTCTTCCCCCACTTTTCAGGATGCAGAAGACCTCATGACCTCTAAATTGGTGAACAGGGTGAGACGGGTACTTCTTCTGCATCCTGAAAAGTGAGGGAAGACCTCATGACCTCTAAATTGGTGAACAGAATGGTCTTCTGGGATGGGAGTGGTACAGTTGGTGACACTACAATCTGCGGCACTATTTGCTTTAAGCATCAAACTTGAAGCATGAGTCTCAGTACACATGCAATTAAAAGTTTACAAGCTTTCATAGGTTGTCTTGCTTCTTTGGGGAGTGGAGTGGATGGTGTCTTTACTTTGGGGTTTACTTTGGGCTCTGCTATGCATCCGTGTGTGCACAGCCTTACAGATCTGATATAGTATAGCTCCTGGCGTTACTCTGTTAACCAACTGCACACCCAGTTTTCCCCACTCTTAACTAGCTTTCAGGCTGAGCTTGCTTTTCATCTCTATTAAATGTGTTCATATGACTACTTGTCATACTCCCTGCACTGGAAGGTTCTTCTTAAGTCTTAAAACTTACATAAGGTTATTCTGCATAGCCACTGTAATCGGTTGGCACAGAGTAGAAATGCATTTTCTCTGGTTGTGGAGAACCTCTTTGTCTGAGACAAACCTACTCTTTGAATACAGCTCTGCAGGTAAAGACTGTTCCTGCGTGGGCAGTAATGGCATTTCTTCAGTTGTGTTTCTTAAGAGAAATTGGATTGCTAGATGTCACCAAGAACCTTGTATGGTTAGCTGTTTATTGCTGATGGGCGATGACACTTGTCTACTGAAGCCAGAAATGTGGTTAACTTAAAGCATCAAACGAACAGGGAGCTTAGCACTGAATCAGCAAAATGGAAGTGGTTCAAGCTGGCTGTTGCTTTTTGGGAAAACTGGATGTCACAGTGAAGGGATAATAAATGCTGAGCCTCTGTAGAGTTGACTACCTTGTTTCTTAAAGTTAAGAATAAGGACCTTTCATCCCAGGAGAGCTCCGAGACATTCAGTTCCTTTCATCTTTACTGCTTTTGCCCTTCATGTGGGAAAAAGATGCAGTGTGGGGTGACAGAATGGGCTGTTGTTCAGCTCTCTTCATCAGTTCTCTTTCACATGCTGGAACATCTGGGCTCCTGTTCCAGCATTGTCAGTGCTAGCATACCAACTAATACATACATGCTCAGTACTCCATCTTTGTGCTGTTCTTGCTCAGTTTCAATAATGCTGACTTGCTCAGTACTCCATCTTCGTGCTGTTCTTGCTCAGTTTCAATAATGCTGACTTCCTTTAATGATGTTTTCATTTGATAAACTCTGTAATAGTGAGGGTTCCTCTCTCGTATCTAACCCCAAATGACTCTGACATGCAGTGACTATTATACTTCTCTCTACAAGGCAAAGAAGAGAGGGGGTAGCCTGGCATCTTGCAAAGTATTTCCAGACCTCCACTGTTTGAAGCAAGTGAAGCAATTAAAAAAAGGCTTGGGAAGCCTACATTTTGTTCCTGGTTCTGTTGCTGACTGGGTTCAAGGAGGCTGTGAACAACAAGCTGAAAATACTTGTCTGGTGGATGTAGCTGTCCTCGTTCTTCACCCTGAATCGTTGCTCTTCTGTCCAGACTTTGGTTTAAAATGTATGTCACATGCACTGTTCTAGGAGCAATTATGCAAACAGTAAAGCTATGTAGAACACTATGCCTTCATTTACCACAGAAATTAAAATTGAGAGTCTCATGATCACGTTGAAGTAGTGGCTGCATATCTTGCTGACGAATCTGTTCTTGTTTATGCAGAGGCCTCTGGGTACGAGTACAGAGTGGAGGTGAGAAAGAAGAAAAAGCAATGCAGTTGTGGTTTTTTTTCCTTGATGTAGAGCATAGAGAGGATATATATGGTTTCAACTTCTTTCTTAAAAGAACATCCGAGCGTGAGCATCTCAAAGTTCAGGAAATTGTTCTGAAATTGTTCTTAAAGATCAAAGAAAAATATTTTTTTCTGCATTCTAAGCTTTCACTCCAAATTTCTAAGTGCGTAGATGCATAGTCTGTGCCTTTTGAATGCTCTTTTTTTAGCATTGGTACTGGTAGTTGCATTTCTGGTAGAACTAAAGAGCTAAGGAAGAAAGAGGTCTTGTGAAGGGGAGGATACCTGAATGCTGCTTGAGGGATTCTACCAGAGACTGAAGAACACAAAGCTTTTTTTATAGCTCTGATTTTACATTAATTACTGTTTGAAAACTTGAGGTAGAAACTCTTTCTAGCTTAGTATAAACTGCAGGTGATGGAACAGAAAAATGGAGAATCTTTTTTTTTTTTTTTTTTTTTTTTCCTCCAAATCTTCAATACTTTCTTGCAAAGCTCCCAAAGTGCAGGAAAAAAAAAATAAATCAAATGTTGAGTGTGATATCTATATTAGCTCTATTTTAATTTTTGTTTTTTGAGAGAGAGTTTATTTCATTTCTTGTTGCATACTATCTGACTGGTTTGATTATATTATGGATATGGTTTTATTAAGTGATTCTCAATAAACCCAGAAGTAGAATTATTTACGCATATCAATTTTGCATAAAATTCCAGTTATCCCATAGATGATATTTTATGCTTAAGAACTGAAAATCACGTTGACAACAACTTCCTTGGTCTGTGGGCATTCAGTGTGAAGTCGAGTGTGCCTGTGGAGGGAGAAGGGATTTTCCACACATGGAAATCCATGCAGCATGTCGATACGGAAAAGGCTTCCACGCCATCTTCTGCTTCTGATTTTTTTTTTTTTTTTTTTTTTTTTTCCCCCCTCCTAGATTTCAGCTGGGGTTTTATTGTTGACACAGTACTGGTATTAATCGAATTTTTGAGGTGAGCATGTAAGGGTTGAAGGTAGGAAGATGAGATGACTTTTCCTCTGCTGTGAGGTGAGTGGAGAAGGCATTGGAGTAGGAGCTCACCTCTTTTACATATCATCAAGAGGCCAAAAATGCCAATTTTTGGCAGGGGAGAGTTGAAGAATAACAGGAAAGGAGTTAGAGTACCAGATGCAGTTTTGGATAAGAAGATGATATCCCTTCCTTTTTTGGATGGGATATCACCCGAGTCATCAGCACCAGTGCATGTAGGATGGTGCTGTTGATTACTCTGTGCTTCTGTTGGAGTACTTGACATTATCAACCCTTTGCAAGAGGCAGCTTTATTGAGGAAGTACTGTGTATGTGTTCAGGCTTGGTAAGTTTTAGGTCTGCTGGGCTGCTGTGTGTGCACGCAGGGGAATTTGGGGAAAAACCTGAAAGGTGTTGTGCGTGCTCTGCAAGCATCTAGTCTACCCAACAGCACAAGAGAGCCTTGTGTCTTCTGTACAGCTGCTTCTCTTTCCTCCCTTGACATCCTCTGTCCCTTAAGAACGTGGCAGAGGGAGAAACCAGGCTTTCTTGCAGGACTTGAATGACAAGCCAAAGCCAGTTCTCAAAGATTCTCTTATATCCTAGATCATGTGCTTCTCTTTAAATTAAAATGACAGTGGATCATGGGGTTATGCTTACCATAAGAAGATTGGTCTTGATTGTGTCTTGGAAAAACTAGTCAGATTTTTAGATACAAAAATTGAGGTCCAACAGTCCTAATAATTAAGAATAGTACTTATTCCCACTAAGAATAGTGTGGGAGCAGAAAACGTATGTGAAATAGCTGAAAGTGGGTATGTACACGTATGTAAACTACAGATTTGATCTACAGATCTGTTATAGAAGTTGACTCTAACTCCCATGGTTTGGGAAGTCACCCAGGCAGCCTACCTAAGAAGGTGTTGTGCAAGTTGGCTGGCTAATACAAGCACGCTCACCTGGATTTGCCAAAGAGCAAGTAATCCTCAGTATCTTCTCTTATTTACTCTGCTGAGCGTTGCTTGCTGTTGGTTGCATTAGCTGGTGAGCTGCAGCGAGTGTCTGTTGGTGATGAGCTCAGCTGGATCAAATACTGAGCTCATGGCAGGAGGTCCTACCCCAGAGTGCTTAGGCAAGTGCCAGGCTGCACGGCTGGTTTTCTAGCTGTGTCTGTTCTTGTAGGTATAGCTCTGTGTATAGTAGTCTCTGAAACATTAATACAGCTTACAGGATGAGATTTGCATAAAACAACTCCTTGCTGTGTTCCCAGATGACTAATATTGGACTACTGGAAGCTTCCAGGCTCCCCTTGATAATTGTTTCCCTCTGCACAAAAGAAAAAAAAGTGTCTTCATTTATTTTTTTTCTCGTAATGCAGGTCTTCTTGAGCTCTCCTTGGGAAAATTCAGAAATGTGCTACTTAACCGGACCAATCCAGTGGAAGCTGTAATCAGGAACATTGCAAGCAATGTCACTGTTGTTATTTTTCAAGTACATGCCCAGCAAAGTGATGTGGTGATATCCTTTGATAAGGTATGGTAAGACTCTCACCTCTGTTCTTAAGTGCTACTTTTCTTTCAGCAAAGGAGTGGGCCCTGGTACGTATAGGAATATAGAACTGAAGGCATATAAATAATATGAATATCTTACCTGCATGGCTCTTAGTATTATTTTAGCTTCAGAAATCCTTTCTTATGCTTATTGTCATAGCTGCTAGTTTGGAGGTTGGAATGCTAAAGGAATTTCTGACCTGGCTTGAAAAGTTTCAAGGCTCCTGGTGGAAGTGGTGCTTTTAATATGTGACTGCTGACTACCATCCATCAGCTTCTAAAATTAAAAACAGATTCATAAGTCTTTGCCAGATACCTTATACACTAAACACGATCACTTTGGGATGTTTAGTTGTTTGCTGTTTATGTGGCTTGGATCTAGTCACTGCAGACATGTGTCCTTGTCACACATGATGCTTGTCCTGAATTTAATTCTACTTTGGTTGCATATGGCGAAATTCCTCCACACTACTAGTATAGGCTGCTACTTCTAGCCAACAATATAAGTTCCTACTGCTATACACTAACCTCAGCTTGTCCCATTGTTACTGGGATGCAGTCTAAAATACTGATTTTTGTGGTGCTGTGAGGCTCTAAGTAGTATTTGAGCAGAACATAGACTAAGGTGAAGATGGTGGATGGAGATCTAACAGCTGCCACCCAGTTTCTCTCTCCCTATCAGTGTTTTCCAAATGAGAACATACTGAGTGCCAAGAAGTGCTCTGGGAAGCTTTGGAGGTGAACAGCCTGTAGCACCAGTCCCTCAGCTGCTCAATCTTCTTTGTACTGGTGAAATAGCAAGGATAGCAGGGCTAAGGCATTACTATTCAGTAGTTCACTTCCCTATTCAGTCACTGATTACCAGTGGTAGAAGTTTTTGCTGTCAATTCAGACCCTCTTTGCATTCATGGGCCTTACCAGGTCAAGGACAGTGGTGCATAGATATGGCTGCACAGCTTCTAGGGCTGGCCTGCCTCTGGAAACGTGAAGCTGAGCCAGACCTTGAAGCCTGACAGGTTCAAAGTGCTTCCTTACAGTGTTGCTTTAGGTAACTGTGGTTGTCCTTGACAAAAGCACATTTTCCATGCTAAAAAATTAGATTTGACTGGAGGTCAGTTGGTTGTTCTAGCTGTGTGTGATGCTGCCACTGATGCCTGGTCTTTCCTCAAGACCCCTGGTTCTGAAAGGGATGGTGCTGGTGGGCATTGGATTAGAAGCTGATCTGTCCCAAAGGACTTGTGTGGCATGGGGGGTGTCATACAGTCACTTCCATGCTGGTGGAGATAGCGAGGTGCTTCTGCACTTTGGTCCCCAGAAAACCCTTTTCTTTGTGAGGGATATTCCAGTCATTTTATACCTTTATTAGTCACTCCATTGCTGTATATGGAGTCACTCCATATGCTGTATATGCACTAGACTTCAACTAGCTAGTTTTCTTTTCAATTTGCATGTTAGTATTAAATCTTTAGTAGTCTCAAAGTCATCACTTGGATTTTTGAGCCTGAACTAGGCAGCGTGTGGTGTGAGAGGCCACTTCTTTTTGTGCCCCTCTGAGCACTAGCAAAGGGCTGAATGCCTCATCTGTGGCAAGTGGAACTGAAATGTGTGCCCTAACAGGTTTGTGGCAGGAATATGACTCCTGGGGCAATACCTCAAGCTGTGGTGGAAATCTTCAAAAGAACTGCTTGCTTGTATTTGTTTCTGTCCAGAATCCGTCTGCGAACAGCTCAGGAACCGGAGTAGACAAAGGCCTGGTTTCCATCCTTCGGCCTCAACAGACTGTGTGTACGTGGTACCTGCAGTCACTGCGTGCTAGCCAGGTGCTCAGCACAGCTATCTCCATCCCATACATGGAGAAAGGTAGGTTCTTATTACTCGTTAAGGGGATCCAGATCTGCTTTTTACAAGTCAACTATGAAATGAAGGGTTGAACTTCCAGAGGTGATGTTCTTAAATGGTGCAAGCGTGATGGAGATGCCAGAAATTCTTTTGTAACGTGATGAAAAAGTTTTGTATCGCTGTTGATTTGCAAGTCGTGTATAGTATGTATGTAAGTAGTATGTAAGACAGTATGGTCTTGTTATGACTTCAGCCTTAGAGAGGAAAACTGCTGTGATATGTATCAGGACCTATCTTAGACTGCAGCGAAACCACTTGTGTTGTTTGCAGGACTAGAACCCGACAATTTCATGTGCTCAGCGAGCAGACTCTGCCTGCTGGGGTCTTCCAACTCTTTTCATGCTGTGTAAGGGGAAAGTAAAAACTACTACAGTTATCTTTTCTTTGTTCTAGATCCTATTCCTGGAGGCTGCAATCTAGAATTTGACTTGGAAGTGGATCCAAATATTTACCTAGACTATACGGTGGTTGATATACAGCTCAAATTTGCCCCTGCAAACTTAGGATATACCAGGTGTGTGCAAAAACTTTAGAGCACTGAGCAGGACCTCCTTTGTTTTGTATTTGGCCACAGTCATAAAAAAGATTCTGCTGGAAAGACTGACCATCCATCTGCTCCAGAAATCTTGTTTGCTGCAATGAGCTAAGAAGTAATTCAGGGAAAGGAGGGAGAGAGGTAACACAAAGAGAGATAAAGGCTGAGAGTTACATCTTGTGGGAGAGGTTATGCAGCTTCAGATGCACAGTCAGCAAATAATGGATCTTCCCATTCCTCATAACGACTTAATCTCTTTGAGGAGCAGTTGTGTGTTATAGCCAGTTTTATTCTTTCACTGGTACTGAAGCATGCCAGTGACCTAGAACTGTGTTCAATATTGACACTTTAAGTTATGAAGCATTATTTCCTGAATGGTGCTTGATGTCAGAGGTGACAGGCAGGGAATGGGAAGCCTGTGGTCAGAGCTGTATGTGTGGCATCATGGAAAACCAAACAGTGATGCTGTGATCTTTGGCTGTTGTGACCTCCTGGAATTCTCGTGCTGGTTCCCTGGGCAACTCGTAGAAAGCCTCTGTAAAGGTAAAGGCAGGTGCCAGCACAGGGTACTGCCTGCATCAGAGTAGTTAATGCATAATACTGCTGCAGTCTGTGCTCACAAACAGTTACAGTCTGGTTTGGAATTAGTTGCTGGTGCTGACTTCTAAAGAGTAGGAGTGAAATACTGCCAACTCATAGAGGTAACTTTTGAACATTAATGTTAAGATCTGTGGGCTTGTTCTGGGCACATAGCTGAATTTTCACTGAATTTCACTGAATTTTTAGAGTTGGAAGGGACCATAGAGATCATCTAGTCCAACTCCCCTGCTGAAGCAGGATTGCCTAGAGCTTGTCAGAGCATGTTACTCAGGAGCATCCAGGTGGGCCTAGAAAATCTCCAAGGAAGGGGACTCCACACCCTCCCTGGGCAGCCTGTTCCAGGGCTCTGCCACCCTCACCGTGAAGAAGTTTCTCCTCATATTTGAGTGGAACCTCTTCTGTTCCAACTTGTGCCCGTTGCCCCTCGTCCTCTCACTGGGAACCACTGAGAAGAGTCTGGCTCCCTCCTCCTTCAACCCTCCCTTGAGATACTTGTCAGCATTGATAAGGTCTCCCCTCAGCCTTCTCTTCTCCAGACTAAAGAGTCCCAGCTCTCTCAGTCTCTCCTCATCAGGGAGATGCTCCAATCCTTGAATCATCTTTGTTGCCCTTCGCTGGACTCTTTCAGTAGTTCCCTGTCCCTCTTGAACTGGGGAGCCCAGAACTGGACACAGTACTCCAGTTGTGGCCTCACCAGTGCAGAGTAGAGGGGGAGAATGACTTCCCTTGACCTGCTGGCCACACTCTTCCCTATGCTGATCTCTTTTTTTTTTTAATTGTAGAGGAGCAAACCCACCATCCTGCGATTCAGGGGCTGGTCAGAACTCCAGATGGCGACTGCGCTACGATGTCTACCAGTACTTCTTACCAGAGAATGACCTTTCTGAGATGGTGCTCATGAGCCACCTACGGAAGATGTCCGAGGTGCAAAGTATCAAAGCCAATGGCATTAAAGTAAGTCTGAAGCACTGGTGGCATGTGGCAGTGGCACTAATTTAAGCTTTCTCCTCCCCTGTGCTTATCTTCCTTGAGTGATAACACAGAAGCCTGAAGCATCAGCAGCTTGCATGACTTGTCTGGGATTTGTGTCTAGGAAGTATACAAAGTAAGTGATGCATGCAAAATGGCAACCACTTGGAACAGAACCAATCTTGGAACAGAGGTGACTAATTAGCACAGCCTGAAATGTGGCAGAATTGAGGCTTTTTGCAGTGGTCTCTGATATTAGGTAAATGTTAGTGACTGCGTGTGAGATGTTTCCGTGTCTTGCACGCTTTTCTGAATCAAACAAGCTCATAGTGCGGTGTGTTCCCGCTTGCTGATGACTACTTCAGCCACAATGTTCCTTTGGTTATGTTGAGGCCAGCTTGCTATAGCAATCCTGCCACCCAGTACCTGTAAATCCAGAAGTGGAGCCACTTTAGACAAAGGTAGATACGGTTGTCTGCAGTACCTTATAGATGCTGAGGATTGAGCTGCTGAGCATGTGTATATGAACACATCAATACGCCAACAGCGGCAAGAAGTTCCTTGCAATTAAACTATTTGTTACTGTTTCAGATGCTTACGTTGACAACTGACGACAAGACCAATGTCTACTTTTCTGCCCTTCCTGGCCAAGGGGTGATCTACAACGTCATAGTATGGGACCCTCTTTGGAACACTTCAGCTGCGTACGTACCGGTGCATACGTACGCCTGCAGCTTTGCTGACCTAGTGGATAACTGCTCTTCTCTCAGTAAGTTGGGACTTGGGTGTCCTTGCCAACTGATTTGAAGCTTGTTATGCTCCAACAGGAGATAGTCACTTCAAAGAGGCATGAAGATAATGCCAGCAGTAGGGAAATGACTACAAAGTCATGCTGCTTTCTATGAAGCTGTAAGAGTTTGAGCAGAGGAAGAGCAAAGCTACCACTCCCATTATGACTGCAGAAGGGGCAGTAATGGGTAGAAAATGGTTCATGAAATAAAATTTGTTCTCATGATTATTTTCTTATCATATACTGTAACACAAGTAACTGTTGTCAAACTCAGTGTTGTCTTATGACAACGTAAGAACAAATTATCTAGGCTAAGTCCCAGAATCTTAGTGGTTGGAAGGGACCTCTGAGATCATTGAGTCCAACCACAAAAAAAAACAAAAAAAACAAAAAACCACACCAAACAAATACAAAACACACCACAGCAAACGCCAACCAAAAACACCGCACCCACCAACTAAACCCCACACTCAACACCTCACCATAAACCAATAACCTTGGGCACTAGAGCATGCCCTGAAGAGCCATGTCTATACTTTTCTTAAATACCTCCAGGGATGGTGACTCCACCACCTCCCTGGGCAAGTAGGCAAATGTGGTTTACTTATTTCAGAGAGCTTAAATTCCTGTAAGAATTTTGCCTAGGAGGTAGAGGTGAGCCATACTGGGATGCTGCTGGTCCTTTCTGTTGCGCAGAGGGTATTAAAGAGAGACTGTGGTGAAGGCTGCAGTGATGAAGACTGTAGCTGCTGCCTGGGTTGCTAATCCCATAGCACTGATTTTTATAGGTGATTGATGTCCCTCTTTAAAAAGCTGAGCAGGGAATTTTCAGGTAAGGCTGTGTCAGTATTATAAACGGCAAGTTACAGCTACTTAATTACTGTTACAGAAACTTCAGCTTTTTGAATAAGGAGGAAACTCTTAATTTCTTTATCAGACTGGAACTACTTCAGTATTAAATTGGAGATCCTACCAAGATAACTGTCAGTTCAGGCATCGTGGGTGGGCTCCCATGGTGTGTCTGAGGAGTGGCAGCTATTAAGCTGTCAGTAGAGTCTTGGCAGCAACCTGGCCATGCTCATTGTTGGTTCTACTAGGTGGCATGCTCTACTAACCCTTTCTTTCTCCTTGTAGGCAAACTCTCTACCAAAGTATTCTTCACAGCTCTTGCTATTCTTGGTCTCTTCACTTGCTTTTTTGGACACAGATTCTGGAAAACAGGTACTGAATGTTGCGGTGGTTTTTTTTTTTTCCTCATAAATCTGCTTGGAGTTTCATAGGTGTAACTTGCTGTAACGTAGAATGATGGTGTTATTACTAAGATTAATTTGGTAGTGATTACGTGCCAGTTGGGTCCACTGCTTTGCCTCTGCAGGATCAGATCTTCAAGTGCAGAGCAAGAAGTTTCTGGTATACAAAGAACAGAAATGTAGAGCCAGGGTGCGTGCTGGGCAATATAAATTTCTGACTATTTGAAGTGCTTCTCCAGGACAAAGTGTTGCCTGGCTCTCCTCGTGTACATTTCTGACTCTTTGAAGTGCTTGAGGACACCCCTCTCCAGGACAAAGTGTTGCCTGGCTCTCCTTTTGTGCTTCTCAGCCAGTGAGTTGAGATGTTTCTTCCCTGTTGTAACATGAAGATGTCCAAAAATGTGCTGAGGTGGGCTTGGTATGAAGTGATGTGACCAGCATGCATACTAGATATCCTTTTTCTTTTCTTCTCTAGACTTACTCTTCATGGGCTTCATATTTGCAGGATTCTTCTTCTTTGTATTCATCACAAGGGTAACTGGCCTTGGTTATGATGGTGAGTAGATGTGTTGGGTTACCCCACGCTCCTACCAAAGTATCGTCGTTACGAATCCCTTAATTAAAATCTCAGTTGTGCTGGTTGTTGGGCAGCCTTAGAGCTCTCATTACCGTAGTAGCAGAGTACACAACAGGGTAGTTGTTGCTTCCAACGTGAAATAGTGATGCAGAATTAATAGCTTTGACTATAAAAGAAACCTAAGTATCTATCCAAGGAAGATATGGGCTTTTAAAACTCTGGAAATTTGCAACATAATTCTTTTCTAATGGATGGATCTCGGTTTCGGGTCAAATGCAAATTTTATCTGTAAAATGGAGTGGAATGTCTGCCTCCTGCTCGTTAGGCTCGCAAGAATAAGTTCCCTTTGCCTTTATCCTACCTCCTAGTTACCCAGAGCACGTGTATCATGAAAGTGACTGCCCTGGGGACTCAAGGGACTCATGTATATAGCAGCAAGACTGTCATTCCACTCCTTCAGCGTAGCCTCAGTTGCAGACTGAAGTCTAAGTGAAATGCATAAAGCAAACATTGATACTCTTGTTTGGCTTTTTTTCAGAAAGTTTTCATTAGGTAACAAAATCGGGCATGTAAGTGAAGCTGCTGAATACATTATTGCAGGAACTGAAGTTTTCAGAGAATTGGAATTTCCCCTTTTCTTTTGCAGTGCGTCTTATTTTGACAGCAGTAGCTGGAATTCTTGGAGGGCTCTTCCTGGTTGCAACCTGGTGGAGATTTGGCTCTGTCCTACTCTCCATGTTTATTATTGGACTCGTGCTGGGATTTCTCTTTTCATCTACGGTCTTCTTTACTCCACTAGGTACGCACTGAAACCCTTTGCTATTGAGTGCTGAGTTCCTGCTGTATTACAGGGACGCTGCAAGGCTCTGGGATGAATGCCACTCTCTGGTTTATTTTAGTCTTATATTTAACTTTCCCTTTCCAGTGTTGGGAGGAACAGAGATGTATCTGAAGCCTTCTTTCAGCTGTGCTGTAATTAAAACTACTTAGGGAATCGGTGCTCGGGGGGGGAAAGGAAACTGCTTATTCTGCAGAGAACTGGCTGAGGCTCTTCTTACCTAAGCTGTGTGCTGTCTCAGCAGTCTGTGACACAGCTCTGCTCCAGCAGAGCACTTGCTGTCTGTCTTCTTCTCTAACCAGAAGAAGTTACAGTAGAAAACTTGTGGTCTAACCTGGAGTTTTCAGGTGTTAAGTCATTGTGGATTAAGAGGAGCTCTTGCCGTTACCTTTCACTGTTCTACAGTGCAAGGCTCTGGGAGCACTGCACTGTAAAAGTCAAACTTGTATTTGCAGCTGGGTTGACGTCATCAGGGTCTTCAGAATGACTTTGTTATGAGAGAAACAACTGACAAACTTCTTAAAAGCAAGCAATGCTGCAGAGCTGGAATCCCTCTGGGACACTGGAGCTTCAGCCACGCTGCTTTCTCTATTGCAGTCGTAAATCTCAAAACTCTTCTACTTATGATCCCTTGGTGGGGCAATATTCCATTCTACAGTCATCTGTGTTTGACTCAAGCCACAATTTTCTGATAATCTGTGCAGCCACTTGTTGTTCTTCATTCAAGTGAAACAGTGACTCAGCTAGGGGTCAGCTTGTCCCCTTTGTTTAATTGCTAGACCTTAGAAAGCCGGGGAGCAAAGTAGTGTTTGTGCCACTTCGTTACTCTTCCTAAAGCCAGAAGAGTTGGTTTGCCTTGTGTGTTGTGTGATGGCTGCAAGATTTAATTTAGAAAGCCGGGGAGCAAAGTAGTGTTTGTGCCACTTCGTTACTCTTCCTAAAGCCAGAAGAGTTGGTTTGCCTTGTGTGTTGTGTGATGGCTGCAATTGCCACTACACTCTAGTTTCAAACTTGCATAGATGCAGGTTTACAGATTATAAACCTATCTTGGCAATAGAATGGCTTCTCATTGGACAGAAGTACTCTGGTACTTCTTATCAAAGAAGTAACGTATGCCTCATCAAAAGTCTCGTTTCATGGAAAAGATCTGTTCTTCCAATTTAGAGTACAGGACCTATACTCAACTGGAACAGTCTTTTTCTATTAGTGTTTTGAGTAACTGTGTTACAATGCATCTTAAAGAATCAGCATTTGAGCTCAAAAGCGAAGCTTTTCAACGCTCACGAGTTCTGAATGCACACAATGTTTGGGGAAAAAGCTTGTCCCTAGCCACTTAGGAAAAAGGATATATATTGCTAACTAGTAAATTACTTGTGGAATTATGGTGTCTTTGCAGGAGACTACAGGGTCTTTCGTGATGATGTTGTGTTCTGGGTGACCTTTTCTTCTGTAGCCTTGATGATTCCAGTGCTTTTTGTTGGCTGTCCAAGAATTGTAAGTAATCCACGGTGTCACCTCAGGAGGAGGGGGGAAGGGGTCTCAGACTTCTTAATGCAAAATGTGGTTCTGTGGGATATGTATAGGAGACTTAACACAGCTTCATGAAGCTTAGGGCAGGACCAGCTGTAGGGAATTCCTCTTCAGCCCTACTTGTGCTAAGTGGTCCATGAGCAAAGGAAGATTCTTTGCAACGTTGCACGTAGCATCCACAAACACTTGAATTTAGTTGACTTCTGCTGTCTTAAGATGCCTGAACAATAGGTGTGTGCAGCCAGAGCTGCTACAGAATACTGCCTTAAGAAGGGGAGGAATAAAGAGCTTTTCAGTCTCCTAAGGCTGTGGGTTTTTCCTCCCCCTTTAGCTGAACATACTGGCCTCTGGAATAGTGGGCTCCTATGCAGTGGTCCTAGCTATTGCTTGTTACGTCTACACAAGTCTTGCTTACATCACCTTAAACCTACTCAGAAGGATCCTCAATGATTACTTCAGCAGAGCTTACACCAACGTACCATTTCAAAGAAATGGTGAGTACTTCTCTTACAACTTCTTTACTACTTTTTTTTTTAAAAAAATCTGCTGCCTCTTTGGTTCCATTG
The DNA here is from genome assembly GCF_001431845.1 of Calidris pugnax. Classification (NCBI taxonomy): domain Eukaryota; kingdom Metazoa; phylum Chordata; class Aves; order Charadriiformes; family Scolopacidae; genus Calidris; species Calidris pugnax. Next base: position 573,866 of record NW_015091069.1, read on the forward strand.
GAGACGGTAAGTGTTGGGTGTAGGAAGAGATGAAAGAACACAGTAAGTACAGTGTGAGATTCAACACCCAGATGATAAATTCTTGTCCTCCAAAAGAAATACTGAGTAGACACAAAGGCACCAACCTTCCAGCAGGTGTTATGTGACAAAGGCCCTTGTGAAAGGTGCTTCTTAGGCTTGGGGTGCCACCTTTGCTGAAGAGTTTGTGGAGTGGGTAGTCAAAAGGTCTAGTACGGTGACTGAACAGACTCATCTGAGCTCCCTGTGTATTTTTGCCTTTGCATGGATGTATTTGAGGCACGTGAGGGTCCAGAGACAATACTTCATTCCTTTCTGTCACGAAACTTGTTCAGTGTTTGTGCTTGGGAAAGGAAAGAATGTTCTGCTTTGATCATAGAATCATAGAATCATTGAGGTTGGAAGAGACCCTTGGGATCATCGAGTCCAACCATCTCCCCTACTCTACAAAGTCCTCCCCTACACCATGTCCCTCAGCACTGCATCTAAATGGCCCTTAAACACAGCCAGGGATGGGGACTCCCCCCCCTCCCTGGGCAGCCTGTTCCAATGCCCGACCACTCTTTCAGTGAAAAATTCCTTCCTAATGTTCAATCTAAACCTCCCCTGTTGGAGCTTGAAGCCGTTCCCTCTCGTTCTGTCACTAATTACCTGTGAGAAGAGACCAGCACCAACCTCTCTACAGTGTCCTTTCAAGTAGTTGTAGAGAGTGATGAGGTCTCCCCTCAGCCTCCTCTTCCTCATACTGAACACCCCCAGCTACTTCAGTATGGTGATACAGAAATCTGTCTGGTTTCTCTTTTTTCAGACTTCATTATCCTGTCAGTGTGGACCATGCTATGGTGATACAGCAATCTGTCTGGTTTCTCTTCTTCAGACTTCATTATCCTGTCAGTGTGGACCATGCTGGCCCTCAGCGGAGTGACTGTGCAGCTTCGCCGAGAGAGAAGTGAAGTGCCCTTCCCACCCCACCCCTACGTCACCTGGAAGCAAGAAAGGGAGCGCAGAAGCACCAACGTCTTAGACCCGAGCCATCACATACCTCCCCTGAGAGAGAGGATCCATAACAAGATACTACACATCAAAGAGTTTTTTCAGAAGGAGCAGCCGGCTGGGGAAAGAACTCCGTTGCTTCTCTAACCCCCCAAATCACTGGTGGGAAGAGAGAGGAAGAATCTGGGCATGGTGAGCTGAGTGATCACCAGCAAACCAGCCAGTGGTGCAGGATTTACCACTGCCACTTTGTCCTGCTTAATAAGGGGAGAACATATTTGCCCAATCTGCAAGAGAAGTTATCTCTACGGTACACTACAAGCTGTTTTGTGACTCTTTCCCTCAATGGCCCACTCAGCCCACTGTAATATGCATATGTCTAAGCTGCAGAATCTTCTACTAATGGTCAACTACAAGTATTTGTCTTGTGGGGGGTCTAGTTTGATGTTTAGGTATGTGAAATATAAACTGGCGCTTAGAAAACAACCTGTACAGTGCTGGTTCTGTCCTGGCAGGGTGAAAAATACTGCTGAAATATTGCCTGAGCTGCTCCTGAAGGTGAGCAGTCTGTCAGGTGGCGAGGGGAGAGAGATAAGGACCATGCACAGGAGTTCTTCTTGAAGGAACTGAAGTGTCACCTTCTAATAAAAGTACAAAACGTGTGGCCGCAGACACACCTGCTTCCAAGAAGTATTTACTGAACCTTGCAAGCAAAACCAAGTGACTTGAATTTCAACTGCACTGAACTAACTGTTGTAAGTGTGCCTGCTGGGGCTCAGGAGTGGACCTGATCTGAGACAAGACTTTCTCCCTCACCTTCAGATCATTCTGTAGCAAACTCATCACCTGGTCTCTGTGCAGAGATGACTGCTAAGAGAACACAACAGGTTTGCCTCCTTGTTTGCTTTCTCAACAGCCTGTGTCTTGTTTCTGCTCTGGCATAATCTCTTTTTTTGATGGTGCTGTCATAAAAAAAAACACCCCTAAATTAGCTCTTTGTAGCCAGCAGCCATTTCTTTCCTGGAATTGATTGAAACACTAACTATTTTTATTTTTAGTCAATATATCTTTTCATTTTGCCTTTAAGGGGAGAAAACAGCATCTAGTTGGCAAAATATTGATCAGCATCCTTGCTGACTGAATGTGTTCCTTACATCTCCTTCCTTCCTTGCATCTGCCCAAAGCAGAATGCAGCAAAGCAGATAAGGGACCACTCTCTGTTTGGTGGACTGGGGTCTCCTGTGGGGGCTTTATTCAGCTCCTGGAAAAAAATAAAAAAACCCAAAACAAACAGCCATTTTCAAAATGCAAACTGGAGAAGTTTGGGTTTGGCTCCCATAAATAACTGAACAAGCAGTCCTGAGGCTGTCAGGGGTTTTACCTGCCCCCTCTCCCCAACCCAGTCCTGGTCTTCACGTTGAGTGCTGACGTGGTTGTCTGTCACACATGAAATGGTGGTTGAAGGGTTGAAGTCTTGCAGCCTTGTGTCTTGAGACAGGTTATGGTGGCTCTTCTTGCTCTCTTGGTACCCTTAGTGTGGGCAGCAGAGTGCATGGTCCCTCCTGTCTGGAGGTGAATGGCTGTTCTGCTGCTGGAATGGAACCACCATGAATATGTGAATGTTCTAGTGGGGGAAATTCAAGTTCTTGGCAGTCACTTTAAATTCTGGATAGTAACTGTCTAAAAAACAAGTCTTTGTAAGGAAACTGGCTAAAAGACTCTGAGAACTTAATTGAAACACCCTGGCAGTAGAAAGAAAGTAATGACTTTAAATTTACTCTAGTTACCGGCCACTTCTCTTTAAGGAGTGAAAGCTTCGTGTCAGTATCTGAGGTGACTGAGCTGATGGGATGTTTAGAGAGCCAAATCCCATGATTGCTTGGAGCTGGAACATCTGCCTCAACCAGCAGGACAAGGCTGAAATCCTGCAATCTGGGTCCTGCTTCACTGTGCTGTTTTGTGGCACGTGGCGAGGGGGAACCGAGAAGCCCTTTCTCTGAGTGCTCAGGGGCTGCCCTTACTGCACTGATACCCAGCAGGTAGAAAGAAAGTAATGACTTTAAATTTACTCTAGTTACCGGCCACTTCTCTTTAAGGAGTGAAAGCTTCGTGTCAGTATCTGAGGTGACTGAGCTGATGGGATGTTTAGAGAGCCAAATCCCATGATTGCTTGGAGCTGGAACATCTGCCTCAACCAGCAGGACAAGGCTGAAATCCTGCAGTCTGGGTCCTGCTTCACTGTGCTGTTTTGTGGCACGTGGCGAGGGGGAACCGAGAAGCCCTTTCTCTGAGTGCTCAGGGGCTGCCCTTACTGCACTGATACCCAGCAGATACTTCTTTGGTATAGAAATGCTCTTAAACATGTTTACCTTGGTTGTTGTTTTTTTTTTTTTTTATAACTGCTGTGATTAACATTGTGGAAGAAACAAGTTTAACTCTAATTTTATAACTGCTGTGATTAACCTTGTGGAAGAAACAAGTTTAACTCTAATTTTCTATGTCTTTTATAATAAAGGTGTCTTTTGAAAGAACATCGGAACTAAAGGGGTCTCTTTGAGTTCAATGATGCTTTTACAACTTAGCTTCTGCCTTCGGTGTTGTAAGAACAGTTTGTTTTGGAAAAATTTCTTAGATCCTCAGGGGGTGAGGGTGGGTGGGGAAGCTTAGGTGACCTGTGGTAAGCACTTACTGCAGTAACAGGGACACCCAGAGGCTGAGAGCATGGTTATGTTCTGTATGAAACCAGGGGGGAAGTACATGGTCCAAAGAGGCTTTTTATAGCTGCTTTGGACAAGGTTCTAGATAAGGAATGGATGGTTGAACTGGGCTTGGAACTCTTTTTTTTTTCCTATTTTTTTTTTTTTTTGAGATCCTGACTTGGAGACTTCTGTCTTTTTTTTTTAATAATGCTGAGAGACAGTATGGGAATTTCTTCCATATTCCCTAAGCCACAGTGGGTAATAGTGCTGGTAATCAGAATGCACTAACTGAGCCCCTAGGCTGCTGAAAGGTCATTTTCCACTCTTTTTTTTTGTGTACCACCTGAGGCAGTTGCAAAATGCAAACTGGATCCTACCCTGCTCTGTTTCTCTTCTGACTGCTGAATTTCTCTTTGGAAGCCCTTATTGCCTTGCTGCATTACCTGCACTACCTTGTAGTTTTGCTGGCTAAAAATAACGCTGGGTGATGCTCCTGGGGAATGGAAATCTGAACTTTGTTCTCCTAGACAGTGATTTTCCTGCAAAATCAACTGTTTGGAAGCCACAGAGTCACAGAATCGTAGTAGTTGGAAGGGACCTCAGAGATCATCGAGTCCAACCACCAAAAAAAAAAAATTAAAAAAAAAATCCACAAAAAACACAAACCACCACCCATCACCTAAACACACAACAACAACCACCAAACCAAAAACCATCACCCACCCACACAGCACCCCACCACAAACCAGTAATCTTGGGCACTAGAGCATGCCCTGAAGAACCATGTCTACACGTTTCTTAAATACCTCCAGGGATGGTGACTCCACCACCTCCCTGGGCAGCCCATTCCAATGCCTGATAACCCTTTCAGTAAAGAAATGTTTCCTAATATCCAACCTGAACTTCCCCTGGCGTAACTTGAAGCCATTGCCCCTTGTCCTGACATCTGTAACTTGGGAGAAGAGACCGACCCCCGTCTCTCTACACCCTCCTTTCAGGGAGTTGGAGAGAGCAATAAGGTCTCCCCTCAGCCTCCTCTTCTCCAGGCTGAACACCCCCAGCTCCCTCAGCCTCTCCTCGTAAGACTTGTAAGACCTCGTAAGCCTCATGTAAACTGAAGCTTTCTGGCCTGTGATGATGATCTACTTCCTGCTGCTGTAGAGAATTGTCCTACTTTGGCTCCAGCGCGCTGCTTTTGTTGAGTTTTTCTCAGAGCAGTTGTTGCTGCGTTGAGATAACGCTGCAATGATCACATCGTGGTATTTGTCTTAAACCCTTGTAGATATTTCCTGTGCCTGCGTGTGTTGCAGTCATGCCTCAAGGCCACAGGAGAAACTTTCTTCCTCCTCCCTCACTTTCCCACCCGTGCTGACTTCTCCTGGCGGTTAAACAAGCTGTGACACAAGTGGACTCGAGAACATGGATGTTTTCAAAGAATCAGACCAAACTCTCCCCTCCCAAAGCTTTGCATTTTGATTTGGGAGCAGGTTATGGGAAGATAAAGGGACCCACAAACTACATGTTCACAGAATCAATGGGGTTGGAAGGGACCTCTGGAGATCATCTCCTCCAACCCCCTGCCAGAGCAGGTCCACCCAGAGCAGGTTGCACAGGAACGTGTCCAGGTGGGTTTGAATGTCTCCAGAGAAGGAGACTCCACCACCTCCCTGGGCAGCCTTTGCCAGGGCTCTGCCACCCTCACAGGAAAGAAGTTCCTCCCCATGTTGAGGTGGGACTTGTTCTATTCCAGTTTGTGCCCATTTCCTCTTGTCCTGTCCCTGGGCACCACTGAAAAAAGACTGGCCCCATCCTCCTGACACCCACCCTTTAAGTATTTATAGGCATTGGTCAGATCCCCCCTCAGCCTTCTCTTCTCCAGACTCAAAAGCCCCAAGTCCCTCAGCCTCTCCTCGTAAGGGACATGCTCCAGGCCCCTCATCATCTTTGTAGCCTCTGCTGTCCCCTCTCCAGCAGTTCCCTGTCCTTCTGGAACTGGGGAGACCAGAACTGGTCCCAGTGCTCCAGCTGGGGCCTCCCCAGGGCAGAGCAGAGGGGCAGGATGACCTCCCTCCACCTGCTGGTCACAGGTTTCCTGATGCCCCCCAGGATGCCATTGGCCTTCTTGGCCACCAGGGCCCATTGCTGGCTCATGGTCATCCTCTTGTCCACCAGAACTCCCAGGTCTTTCTCCTCAGAGCTGCTCTCCAGCAGGTCACCCCCAACCTGTCCTGGTGCAGGGGGTTATTTCTCCCCAGATGTAGCACCCTGCACTTGTTTTTGTTCATCAGGTTCCTCTCTGCCCCATTTTCATCAGGTTTCTTTCCACCCTCTACTTTTCTTTGTAATAGCAAAATAAGTGAGTGAGGCATAAAGGCATATTTCTTTGGTCCCCTCTATGTGTCTTTTACTCCTACCTGGAATGTGCAAAAATGGCCTTTCCCAAAGCTGTCCTTTTGAAAGTTTTCCCTGGCACTTCTCACCCCAGTGAGGTTCTCCAGCTCTCCTTCTGTCCTTGCCTAGAGCTGTCCCTTATCTGCAAACACTTCTGAAGGACGGGAAGCCCTTCCTGAGAAATAAATATGCCCCATTTTAAAATGTGTATTTTTCACTTCGCCTTTGAACTTTTCCTGTCTCCTCCTAAAAGTGGCAGCAGCGTGTTGTGGGTTTGCATGTCGTGGGATCTTTGCCGTGGTACTTTTGGGGGACTTCATTATAACTTTGGTTTCTGGTGGGTTTATCTAGTGAATGGTCAGAGTAGGAAGCACTGAGCTTTCGGTAAGTAAACATCCTACAAAATGTAAGTATTATGAGCATTTGGTCAACTCAATGGCTGAGATCCCTGTTTATTTGAATCTTGCCAATACTCATCTGATCAGGTTGTCCCCTCCCACATCTCTGATCAGGAGGCTTTGGGGTTTCAGTTTGCTTTAGAAACAATGGCTCCAATAACATTTTTTTGCTTGTTCAAGCAGATGCTTGTTCTTTATAACTTTTTGTAATCACTATCAGGCCTTGTCTGCTCGCGTGTAGCTGTAGGCAGAGCGCTGTCTCCTGTTGGAGTATGCAAGGCTTTATGCTTCCATGCATGCTAGGGGAAGACAACTTCAAAACAGAGCAATAAATTAGCTAGCTCATTTTTGGGAGTGGGAGGAAAAAAAACCAGGTGTGTCCAACTTACCTATCTGCTTCCGAGCCGGGTGTTCACAAGTCTGCCTTGGCCAAAAAAGCCCCCACTGCAAGTTTCCTGCACGATCCTTTGTGCTGTCGGGTGTCACAGCGGGTTATCTCCTGTGCTCAGAACCAGCTGCACTCGTTTTCTTTTTATCATGAATGTTCTGGAGGAAGAAAAAGCCGTACACGGGAAGCAAACCAGCACAGAGAGAGTAGATCGTAGGAGGCAGCTGCTCTTGCCCAGCCAGTAATTTAATGAGTTGCATAAGATGATTCATTTAAAAAAACTGTTTACTGTGTTACTGAGTGTTGGAAAACCGAAGACGCTGATGGCCGTGCATCCGTTAGCGTGTTGCGTTCAAGCTTCCAACAAGTGACTTTTCAAAAAAATATATTTAAAGCTTTTTCACTACTGAAACAGCCATCCTCAAACATCTTTCTTAAGGCATTATTGTTGGTGAGAACACTGTAGGGAAATTATTCGTTCTGCCATTCTCTAAAAGAGGTAAAACTGCACCTCGGGGCAATGGGAAGGGACTGAGGTTGGAGTTCTGCTCATCTCCCTTGGGCCACCTTGTGTCTGAGGAGCATTGTCAGCATGTACTTTTTCAAGGCTGGAATTATGAAACATTTTTTTCTCCACGTTGAGCAGTTGCTTAAGGTTTTCCTCTTCTACACGTCAGGTGAGTTTATTCTGAACTTGGGGAAATAAGGATGGGCTGTGACACAAAGGCATGGCCACGCTGGCTCCCAACAGGTACCATCAGAGCATGCCTGGGGCAGGGAGGGGGTTGCAGGCAGCAGCAACACTGGTACCTCTTCTCATACGGTCACTGAAATAGAACATTTTTATTTTGCAGCACTCATTAATACGTGGAAGCTCAACAATTTTGTTTCTATAGTCCACTCTGCTGTCATCAGCATGAAACTCAACTGCAAAGGAGAGAGATGGGCAGAAGGTGAGGCTGAACGTGAGCTACACCTCCTCCAGGTGTGTGCATGATACCAACCAGCCTTCTTCAACTGCAAATGACACACCTCCACCAGGTGTGTGCATGATACCAACCAGCCTTCTGCTCTGCATCCTTCTCCCAGCACGCCTCGGTGGCCAGGAAGGGTAAATAAGTACAAAGTCCTTTGTTGACATGACACAGAATTGACTTTTCTGCTCTCTAAACAATAACAGGCACGTGTGTGTTGGTGCAGACCTTTATAGGACAAGAAGAAGATGGTTTTGTTTGCACACCAAGTGTAACCCAACTCTCTAAGAAGAGAGCTGCTGGGCACCTACAGCTCAGTGGTGTTCCCACTGCATCTTGTTGCTTTTTCTCATTTTTTTTGGTCTTCTGGAGCAGTATGGAGCTTGATGCTGCTTCCAGAACTGAAAAGGCTGGTAAAGTTGTTGCTAATATGAAAAAAAAACCTTATTCCTCTACCTTGTTCCTTCTCTTCCAACTTTTTGCTCCAACTCTTTTGCTCTCCTGTCTCATCTTCCCACTGTCACTGTACACACCAGTCACACTCTGCTCAGCACAAGCCACTCTGACACTCTGTCCTCTCAGACCTCAGGATCTGCAGAGAGAACAAGTGCATGTTTTACACTCAAATAGCAAATCTAGAAATTCTTTTTTTTTTTTTTTAAACAGTACTACTGCTTTTAAAGCTTAACGTTTACCAACTGAACTGAAAATTTCCTATGCCAGTGTAAATCTTTTTTTTTGGGTATCTACAATGGGATCCTAGTAAAAGTTAAGTCTGCATGAAAACAATGCCATTAGCTCTGTATTTTAACAGAATCTTCTAATCCAAATCTGTTTGTTAAAAAGCCAAAGGTATTTAACAAACCAGCCCAATTTGGTTTCAAGCTACCCTTAAGTTTTACCTTACCTCAGCTGAATAGATGCTACATGGATTTATGACTTAGCATGCATCTGTTAACTGGTTTTTGACACAGAATTTATGATATTGAAAACAAGTTTATTTTCTGAGAAATCATGGGGAAGTGGAGAAAACGTTACCCTGTCAGCTTGTAAGTGTACTCCATGGACACTCTCATTTACACATCACACAGAAAGGAAACTAGAGCTTGAACCAAGTCAAAGTGACTTTTTTAATCTTCAGGAAAAAAACCCCACAACTGTCATATTCTATCTGTGCCAAAATCCATTTGAATCCAAAGATCAAAGCCCAGTGGACTGCTCTTCTGTTCCAGTAAACAATTCCAGTGGGTTGTTTGAAGGATAAATAGGAATGAATGAATGCCCATATGGAAGAGACTGGTAATTTTCCAAGAGCAAACAAAGATTTTACAAAGGATTTTTTGCTCCGCTATGCAGCAAGGTGAATAAAAGCACTAGAAATTGGCCTACCTGCCTTAAAGTATAAAAATAAGCTGATTAAATGGCAAAGTGATGTTTTTTTTTTTTTTTTTTGCATGTTACAAACAAGGCTCACTTCAGAGTCAGGACCTCGCTTTAACCATGAAGCCATCCATATTTTCAGTCAACTTTATTGATAAAATAAGTTTACTGTACAGTACACAATTCTAGCCAGAAGTTCTTTTCAAGCTATCCGCGTTACAAAAATAACAGGTATGCAATGAAAAATAGTCACTCCACACACTGTGAAGGTTCTTTAAAATCCTAAAGTGATCAGATCAGGGGGATGACGGGGGAGACATATCAAATGTGATGACTAGGCATAGATAAATTAAGTCACATTTCTTTAATTTACAAAAATAAACACTAATCAAGCATTATTTCATAATAGAGCAACCTTAAAGAACTGCCACAGACTAACAACCCCTTCTCTGCTGTACTGCTCCAGAGACTGCATTTGAAAGTCAGCCAGAAAACTGCATTCAGCATTAAACAGATATAAATGCCTCTGATACCAGTCAACGGCTGAAAAGACACTTCTAAAAATAATAACTTAATCAACTGAACCCAAAACTTCTCCTAAGTTTGCAACAGCAAAACACTCCATTAAAAAAAGATGTTGCTTCTGATAAGTCACCAGCTTGCAAGCTATGGTAGAAATGCAAAATCTTAATTACAGAAGCATTGGCAAAGTTTTACAGAAAATAATAGCAGACAAGTAGATTTTGTGCTTGAGCTGAAACATTCACCAAAAAATTCCCCCCAGGTTTTTAGCAAGTTCTGAAATTATTTTAATTTTTTTTTTCCCCATCTACATGAATGTCCTCAATATATTCCTAAGCCTAGAAACAAGGTAAGATGCTCTGGAAAGAGAAGTAGCAGTTTCTCCATTTATAAAAAATGCACAGAAGATTTAGAGAGCTTGATTTATCTGTCCTTACAAATGCATTTCCTAGGACATGTACTAGTTAAATGAAAACTAGCATTTATTGTCTCTCTTAAATACTCCTTTCACACTGCTTCACTTGTTTCTCTTAAAGGCACTACGGGAAGGGGGGAGCAACTGACAGCAACAGAATAAAATTATTAAGCTCCTTACAAATTAGTTCACTGGGCACTGAAAGTTCACCCTTAGACCCCTGGTGCATTTATGTTGAACCCATGGAAGTTGTACCGAGTCAGACAAAGTTGTGTTTAAAACTGACACACTTAGAAGTGCTTGATGCTTAATTCCTTTTGCCTTGTTGCAGCTGAAAATCAAATTTGATTAAATGACAGTTTATTAAATATTAAATATTAAGCTCCTTACAAATTAGTTCACTGGGCACTGAAAGTTCACCCTTAGACCCCTGGTGCATTTATGTTGAACCCATGGAAGTTGTACCGAGTCAGACAAAGTTGTGTTTAAAACTGACACACTTAGAAGTGCTTGATGCTTAATTCCTTTTGCCTTGTTGCAGCTGAAAATCAAATTTGATTAAATGACAGTTGATTTCAGAGTAGGAGTTCAAATCATTGTGTGAGGTGAGTTATTAAACAGTGAAAATATTCAACTGCGGGTGGTATTTGTAGTTCTATAGGTTTCTGTGGTTGAAAGCTTTCACTCTGCTGCTTTGAGTACGCTTTCCAAGTAAGGAATACATTAATGTGCTGGACAAAAAGTGATGATACACATCAATACTAGGAATGTTCTTGCTGCCTTGACCAAGAAGTGGTAGTCTGACAAACAAAAGCCAAATGGGAATTATTTCAGCACCTCTTTACTACAAGCCTATCTTGTGTGTGCTATTGTATCTGCATATGATATAAGCTGCACTTTGATCTAGAAAAGCCAGTTTCTTTTCACTTCCGGATAAAAAGCAAGCAGTCTATTTGTCAGTATAGCATATTGAATCTCTTCCTAGTGCAAACACAACACGGACCTGAAATTTACTTAAGAACCTTCCTCATGGCTGTTTAGTACTTAAATAAAAATTAAGAGTATTGATTGCAGGCATGCAGGCTGCCAACTTTGCCGTAGAGCTTCTCCCTCCTTCTTCCAACCACCTTTCTGCTGCTGCTCTTTGGGTGCTTTCAAATTGCCATTTCCCAGTCAGCAAGTTTGAGAAGGAAGAGAAGAGGAAGAGAAGAGGAAGAGAAGAGGAAGAGAAGAGGAAGAGAAGAGGAAGAGAAGAGGAAGAGAAGAGGAAGAGAAGAGGAAGAGAAGAGGAAGAGAAGAGGAAGAGAAGAGGAAAAATTGGTGGGACTAATGTGGCTTCTCACCTATAGAGAACCGAGCCTGGTTTTCTCTCATAAAAGTAAAAAGTTAAGGCAGAATGATACTGTGCTGTGTTCCAGAAAGCAATAAAGAGGGTGCAGCTATTGTTTTGAAAAATACAATTAAGTACACACATTTTAAACAATCTTGTTCAATTTAAAAAAAAATAAAATAAAATTGAACAACTGCAAAAGCATTGCTTATGCTTAGACAACTGGCCTTCTTTCAACAGGATACTCTGTGGCTAACTAAGAGAAATCCTTAAGTTTTATGATGCCTATGTACCTTTTCCATTAAACAGATTTGTGGCAAATGAGTTGGTTTTTTTTTATAAAAAAAAACTTATTAAAAGGAAAAAACATAATGTGGATCATGCACAAAGCATATTCTTAAGTTACTAGCTGTTAGCCAGAAATCGGACTTTAAATCTTACCTTTATTATATAATAGGTGCACTGAAACTTTGTATGAGCAGCAATTTCTAGAAATTATGTGAAATCTTGTCTTACCTGTAAAATGACTTCATATAAAAATAATTTCCAATTCAGCAAGTGCATTAATCCACTTCCTACTGAAGTTAGACCTATGGCAATTAATCTGTCATTTGGCTTTTGAGGAATACCAATTTTCATTTATTTTATGCAGTAGAAAAGCCACTAAACTGGAGTTTAAGATACATTAGCTTGCTGGTGCCCTATTCAGTAACAAGTGCTTGACGAGTGACCCCTGATGCTCCGTTTGTCAAGTGTGCAATTGAAGCTTGGTGACTTCCACAGTCTTTAGCTTTTCCTCAGGCTCAAATCACTGCTTGTTACTAATCCTGACAGAGAGGTGCTCTCTGATGCATCTTCTTTCTTGAGGTTCAGGAATGATTCTCTAGTTATCTGAAGAATTTCTCTCAAGCCTTTGTTTTCTTGCTATAACCCAAGAAAGAAAAGGCATTTAATAGAACTCCAGAAAGATGTCAAGTTAACTATGTTAATAATCTCCCCTCCCCTCTTCTCCAAACATATGTATCAAGATTAAAATACTGATTTGCAATGAGGTAGTGCTATGCTACCTTCTAATACTAACAACATCAGGTTTCTGATCCTCTTGTTCTTCTGAATGGGCATTAAGGATAAAAAGAAAAAGAAAAAAAAGATCAAAACACAAAGACGGGTAAGAAAAGGGTAATTAAGTTCAAATGTTGCATTATAAAAAAAAAATCTGTTCTTTCACACACCCTGACCCATAATGAGATGCTTTGCAAGCTCTTAATTAAAGAGCAATAGTGTTCCATTAATACGCAATGGAGAATCCCCCCAAAAGCACAAAATTATTATTAAAAAAATAATAATATTACAAGCCAAAGGCGGGAGAATTATTTGCATACTGCTGTCTTACTGTGATGAATTTGTGTTATATCCTAGCTCATTGCTACACTCAGAGAGAAATATACGTAAATATACGTACGTATATATAAATATACGTAAATTATGTACGTAAATATAAATCACTGATTTCTGCTGAGGAAGTATCACCTATGCAGGACTTGAGAGTAAGCTATAGTGGGGAAAAATGTTACTTACAGCCCACTCAACAAGGAAAGTGTAGCAAAACAGCAGTGTAAGTGAATGGTACAGTCACTCTCAAGAGATACAGTAACCACAGAAATAACCCTGATAACATCCCCTCCCTTGCTATTTGGGCCACTGCTGTTTTGTTTCCTACTTGCCTCAAGCTGAATGATCCGTTCCTGCTCTTTACAGCCGTGCCTTTCATCAATCTCAATGGCTTTTCTCATGACTGCTGCCATTTCTGTGATTTGGTCCACGTGCACTTGCAGCTCCTAAGACACAAAAATCAAGCGATGAACGCTTCAGTAATGTATTTCCTGCATCGCTAAAAATTAGCAAAACATTAAATATGGATTTTATTTGCTGTGTCACTTCACAAAAACGTGAACGCAGACCTAAATTTGTGAAAACAGATGAGCTCTCTCTAACTTCACAGCATGAGTAGCCACTGTGGTCCTGTTCAAATAGATCTGGCTTGCCATGTGGTGATCCTTTTCATTAGAATTTTACATGAAAAAAAATGTTTAAGTTACTGTCTTGTGTAGGTTCCACATCTTCCAAATGGCTGTAAGTTAGCCATGTGCTTCCTCTGACAAGTGTGCTTCCTCTGGCTACTGCGTCGCAAGAGTTGACCTACATCATTTTGGACATCCAGGAAGACTGAACTCATCTAAGCACAGCAGGGTCTGCCACATTCTTCCCCTTTGTTTGAAACATGATCTCAAGCCTGGTACAGCCAGTACCAGCCCATGGGTAGGCATTTACCTCTTAAAAAGATGAGGTGAAGTAGTCATCCTTACTATGGCATAGATTAGGAAATTGAGATTTGTCCTGCTCTTTTTTTTTTTTTAGATACTTAAAATTGAATCCACTTGCAATTCCAGCTTATTGGTGGGCTGGACTTCAGAGGCCCTTGTCCTTGCTGAATTGAAAGAAAAGCTTGTGTGTCCCGATGAATCACTTTGTAATGCTGTAGGGTACCTTCCTACCCTAAGTAACTAACTACTGCGTCTTGCCCAAAGATTCAAGGAGGAGGAAAAAACCCAGTAGTTTAGTTCGCTCTTGTCCTGCTCCACTGTCAGGAGTGGGATGACAGGAACCATGCCAATGGCATTCTGTCTTGTATCAAAAATAGTGTGACCAGCAGAAGTAGGGAGGTGATTGTGCCCCTGTACTCAGCACTGGTGAGGCCACACCTCGAGTGTTGTGTCCAGTTTTGGGCACCTCAATCCAAGAGAGATCTGGAGGTGCTGGAGCGAGTGCAGAGGAGGGCAACGAAACTAGTGAAGGGCCTAGAAGACAAATCGTATGAAGAGCGGCTGAAGGAGCTGGGGCTGTTTAGTATGAGGAAGAGGAGGCTGAGGGGAGACCTCATCACTCTCTACAACTACTTGAAAGGACACTGTAGAGAGGTTGGTGCTGGTCTCTTCTCACAGGTAATTAGTGACAGAACGAGAGGGAACGGCTTCAAGCTCCAACAGGGGAGGTTTAGACTGAACATTAGGAAAGAATTTTTCACCGAAAGAGTGGTCGGGCATTGGAACAGGCTGCCCAGGGAGGGGGTGGAGTCCCCATCCCTGGCTGTGTTTAAGGGCCGTTTAGATGCAGTGCTGAGGGACATGGTGTAGGGGAGGACTTTGTAGAGTAGGGGAGATGGTTGGACTCGATGATCCCAAGGGTCTCTTCCAACCTCAATGATTCTATGATCTATGATTAACATGGCAGAACAGCCTTCTGCACGGAAGCCAGACTTTTAGACCACCTTCACTGGTTGCAGAGAAGTGATCTCTTGCCTGGACCCTGTTGGTTCAGGTGACAGTTTATTTTCTCACTGGCGAACCTACCAGCCAGAAATGCTTAAAGGGTCACTACTGCAGGTCTAGAGAAAGAGCCTATGCCTTTGGCATTTGTTCCTGTTCAGTTAAGCCAAATATTTTAATGGTATTTCCAGAAGGTTTTGTTTTTCATTTTCTTTTCCTCATCTCTTTTATTCCAACTCTACTATCATGCCGGCCTATCTTCAGACAAAATTTCCAATAGCTACTAAGTAATACCAGGAAAAGCAGAACAGCAGGAGTGAAATGAAGAATGGTATAGACTAAAGTTAAATCCCATCTTTAAATTATGAGTTTGACCAGAGCCCGTACATCTAGCAGATGATCAGCTTGCCTTTAAACTTCCAGAATTTATTAAAGTACCATAAAAAACTGCCTCACTGGGAATCATGAACTTTACCTGACCAAAACAAATACACTTTTCTATAACAAACACTGGCCCTTTCCATCCTTTCTTCTCTGCCATTCCAATTGCCAAAGCTATGGTTTAGCTATTTACTCATTAAATGCCCAGGCATAGCATAGAGGGTAGAAGAAAAAAAGCAACTTGCTGTGAATCTTTTTCTCCTCAATTTGCAGTGAAGGTCATTACATGAAAGATTTTTTCAATTAAAAACTAAATTTAGCTTGAAAGAAATCTGTGATCAGCGGTAAAAGAATTAAGTTGGCAATGATGTACCCTTGAGCAGGACTGAGAAAGAGTTAGTGGTTTTTGGTTTATATTTCTGTCCTCCTTACTTCCTATTTTGCCAGCTTATGTGGCCTCTTGATCAGTACAATTTAGGGCCTGTTCCAAGCCTCAAACATCAAACACCTACAAACACTTTTTGTATCTCCTTTTAATTTGCCATGTATTTTTTTTTTTTCTCTTTGGAGAAAAAGAAAACATAAAACACCACACGTTTTTAGGGCTTATTTCAGTTGAGTGAATTCAAACAGCACACTTAGATCAGGGTCATTACTACTAACACACACTTTTCTCACACGTACAACACTGCTAAAAGAAATTGGTTTTCTGTTTAAAGTAGGTGGCTGTTGGTCTGCAGAAATCAATGATTTTTTTAATAATCTTTAAATAGGCACTATTTAGAGATAGGCACTAAAATAGATAGGTGCTACTTCAGAGAACAGCAATTACTGGTAACAGTGAGATTAATTCCTTAGATATGATGGATTTTTTAGTTAACAGGACAGAAGTATTAAAAGACTACTTCAAGATTGTTCAATCTTACTCAATATGAAGGCTCGTCAGAAGAAGAAACAATGAAATTTCAAAAATCCTAAGTGTCAGGATAAGGGTCATAAATCCTGAGGCGTTCTCGTGGGATGAGATATAACCAAAATGATGAAGCCTAAATCTCCTGTTTAAATAATATTATTTGTGTGCTTTTGGTTTTGGTTTGTGGTGGTGTTTGTTGGTTTTCGGTTTTTTTTACCTCAAGCTTTTAACCCGTAGGAGCGTTCCTAAATGAAATTTCAAAGTCCATTTCAGGACAGATATAATTTTACCCTCTTGTCTTGGGTATAAATTTATACTCTCCTGAGGCTGTAAGAAATGTTACACTATATACTAAGGTAACTTCTTTTGAAAAAGATATACACCTATCATTTTTTAGGCACTTATGCTAGAAGATACAGTTCTAAACCCAATAAATTCTTTCATAGCAATCTAAGTAGTCCCATTGATTTCAATGGCACTAATTACATGCTTTCTTATCTCCTTACAAAATCATATGCATCATATTTTTAAGCTTTGTTTTCCTGGTATGCAGACCTTAACTCTACTTTGCAGACTTAGTCTGTTGAGGTCAAAGATGATGTAACACTTAGAACTAATGTTTGTCTACACAGTTACAGTGCTGTCTGATGATTATGTTTCATTTACAATGTAAAACAGTACTTTGATAGAAAGTTCCTGCTTAGATCTGTTAGTGATCTAGAATCGTGAATTTTTCTGAAAATACATTTGAAAAGCCTTAACTGTATATTAATGCTATAGGAATGTATATTAATCTTATACGAAGCTGTTGAATACTCATGTATACCTCATTGAGCTATTTTACAAAAACGTTGCTTGACAGCACTTTGCATTTCTTGTTTTCAAAAGCTGTAAGATGAAGCATACCTAATACCAGCAACTTTCACCACCCTTCAAGCACCTCAAGCTGCCCTAGATTCTACTTAGCAATCCTGACCAGTACCGAAGCAAAAACCAAGGGCTGAAGCAGGAAGGTCTCAGTTATTCAATATTCAACAGATCTTTTAAAATATTTTTCTTTTAGTTCACAGTACTTTGGGGACTGAATTTAAAAAACTTACTACTACTACTCTCCCCAGTAAGTGCAGGTTTATTAATTCTTTGTTGGAGTCACAAGCTTAAGTTAAAGCCAGTCTAAATGCTTGAACAGTACTGAGATCTACGGGCATCTGGAACCATAATGGGGCAGTTGCCTTAAAGACCTAGACAAAACAAAAGTCACTAAGTAGATACAGTAATGAAATGCTACTTGATAAAAGCTTAAATAAATCAGAAGCCAGTAAGCTGACTTACTAAACTGACCAAGTTTCCTGTCTGTGTTTCATGAACCAGATTATAAAAATTAGGACTTCTTAGTACAATGATGAAAAAACTTGGACAAAATAAGCTTTGAACTGATCCACTAAAAACTAACTGAAGAGTTAACTAAAAAAAAAAAAAACAAAGAAAAAAAAAAATGAAGTCATTACCTTGGAATGTTGCTCTTTTAACTTCATTATTATACTTGGATCATCCTTCTTGCTTGCCATAAGCAACCTAAACATCTGTTCCCTGTACTTGCTCATTATAAGTTCCAAAGCAGACTGATGTTCTTCAAGAGATGTGCGTAGTTCTACAAATATAATTGTAAATTCAGTTAAACAGAGAACTGAAACACGGTGCAAATGTACTTCAGCTTGAGAAAACTGAAATAAGCCCTTAACTGAGTGTCCCCTCTCCTTGCAGCATAAAACCTACATAGGCTCTGCAAATGTCTTCAGTGGTGACTGCCTTGGGAAAAGCCTTTTTCAGTCAGAAACAGAAGGTCCTTTGTTAATATGACTTCATATTCAGTCCCTTTAGCTGACATAAACCATCCTGAGTGTAGCTGGGGAGAGCTTTACTCTAGCCACTATAAGCAACACTGCACAAAAGCTGGAAAGAAGTTTACAGATATGTTTTAATCTGCAGCTTGGTAAAATAAGAGTTAAAAAAAATGCTTGTGTTCAAAATATACGAAGTCAAGGACAAATAACATTCATATATCATAAGATTCATATGAATCAAGATCACTGACTCCTCTGATGAGCATAATTGTTGGAATACCTAAAGTATTCCAGGAGGAACAGTGTATTCCTAGTGTACAGAATTCCAGAAGGAAGTATACTACTGCACTTACACTATAACTTGTCCTTACTGCTCCTAAACTAGTTATTTTTAGCAGTGGGAAAACACATTTCCAAACAGATACCTATATTGCAGAATTAAGTTCTATTGTTCTTGTGCTGAACATTAGATAAGGACTGAAAAAGTATTTTTCCACAACTGGTTTTTTTTGTTTAATGTCCCAGTGGTTGGACATTAGGACTTTTTATTTTTTTTTTTTTTTGTTAATTGTAGTCCCAGTGGTTGGACATTAGGACTTTTTATTAGATTACATTATGTTCAGTTAAACTGACAAATGAAGATTAGAAGAAAAAAATCTTCTACAATAATATTTTGAGAATAGATCGATGGTAAAAGTCTCACTGATTCCAGTGGTGCAGGCTGGAACTTCAAAAGTTAAAGAATAGCACAGTCTTACCTTTATTCTCCTGTTGCAATTCCCTAATCTGTCTGTTTTCCTGTTGGATACCCATTACCAACGTAGACCGAGGACGATGTCTTGCTACTTCATTGAGCTCTTGAATTTCTTCTTGGTACTAGTTATTACAAATAACACAACATATTTAAGTAACTGAAGGCAAGCACTACTTGGCAAGTTACAAAAAAAAACCAGTTCTAATGTCAGTCACAGCGTGTAAGCAGCAAGATATTGCTTGTTTTAAAATAATTATATAATACAAACAGAAAAGCTTCTGAAGGTATTGCTAACTTACTGCCCTTTAGAGACACTAAAGTATCACCTTTGTTTTTAAACAAGTTTCATACCTCAGATGTGTGTGGTAGGCACGATTAACTTTCAATTAATGTGGGTTAAATTCACCATCAAGTAAGTCAAAACTGATATATATGTGGTAAAGAAAAAACATGGGGTCTAAACCTCTAGATATTTACTGTGGCTTCCCAGTATCTTAAACAACAAGGTTTTATGGCTACAAGTCCTGAAGGAATGGATCTGGACTGAGCAAATACAATACTCTTGATTTGAAGTCATGGAGCCCCTCCATGATTAGTTTTACAGAGATGAAGCACATGCAGGGTTTTATTATTTTACAGGCCCATTAACATGGCCTGGGTTCTATTAAATGAGAGGATGAACTCCCATATGGAAAGTCAGTAGGCAGCACCCTTCTATTCTTCCAGAAGTTCTCAAGTGAAAGTCAGACTCAATCTAGCAACATGCTGTTCTATTAAATGACAGGATGGAAAGTCAGTAGGCACCCTTCTATTCTGCCAGAAGTTCTCTAGTGAAAGTCAGACTCAATCTAGCAACATGCCTTGGACAGTTTAACATCAGAAGGGAAACGATCACGAATAAGCTTCAGAGGATACTTTGAAACAAAAGGAGACTGTGAAAAGATCAACTATTCTCAACAGAAGAAAGCATGACAGGACCTCTGTATGATTAAATGTGCATCTTGAAATTAACAAAACAAGTAGCATTTCACAGAAGAGCAAAAACAAGACACCACACAACAACCTGTAAGACACCAACACCATATCTACCAGTGTTCTTCAAATAAATGCTTGTTTTCAATATTTAGAGTTAACAGAAAAAACTTCTTCACAGGATCAAACTAAATATATAAACCCCCTATTTTTCGATCATAGTCACATCTATAATGAAAATACTTAGTATGGCATTAAAGGATTAACCAAATAACATACTCATTCTACGTTCTACTATAGCACACAAAAACGTCTTGAAATTATGTGCTTCCAAGTTGTTCTTTTAATGGAGTAAACGAAGTTGAAAACCAAACCTGTTTCATTGCTTCAACCCGCTTGTTAAGAGCTGTGGTCTGTTCAATAAGAGCTTCTGCAGCATTGTCGTGTTCCCTCAGCCGTTCCACCAGCGCTTTCGCATCTGCTAAGGCTTTTTCAATTGTGCAACTCATTTCTAAAGATAAGAAATTTATTATTTTCACATCACCACCTGTTTGCTACACAAGAGAACAGCTATTTATGTGATATATAATTTTTTTTTTAAGTCTAAAGCAGCTGAATACTGCCTTTCCCTCAGGAACGTCTAGATATTTTGTTGTCTTTTATGAACAGGAAAAAATTATGTCTCTTGAGAACACCCTGAAGTCTGCCTTTCCTTTTCCTCCTTCTTAATTGCTGTTGAGACTATATATCAGAGCAAGGAAATGAAGGTAAACTTTGTGCTGTGTAAAAAGTATCAGTACACTAAGTGCAAAAGGAGGACTATTGAACATCTGGAAACTGAGCAGTGCATGCCCTTCTGTAAGTAGCAAAGGGGGAAAAAAAAGAACATTACATTAACTATTTCATTTTTCAATGTGCCCTCCTACCAGTCAGACAGACTTCAAGGTATTTAAGGAGTCTAAATCCAGCACCAAAGAGAATGCCAAAGGACTACAGCTGGCTAGAATATTTTAATGAATTAAATCAGCAGAGAAGGAACAGCTCAAACTGACAGAGTAGAGAAAAATACTCAGGAAAAATTCAGAAAACTAAAGCTTGTGTTTTCTTGGTGTCTATAGATGAACACAAACATCACTGCATGGAATGAAACTGGAAAATTTTGAACAGGATAGAGAAAGACAGCAACTTCGTTAAGAAAAAGAACTGACTGCATAGTTAAAATACCAGCCTTCTAATTGCAGTAGTTTATTAGCAGAAATTACCTAGTGCCAGAATTGCTAAACTTGCAAAATGCTTGTACATACTAGCATTTCCAAAACCATTGGGCTTTACACTGAATTTTTTCATACTCATTCTTTATAGATTAAGTTTCAAGACCCAGATTTTCAGCCTAAGTTTTTATTTTTTTAAGAAACCTTGCACTTTTTTTACTGAAAAGGAAATCTACTTAAACTCCTTGAACAGTTCTTTAGCAATCAGCCAGCAACTATAAAGGCTTACCAGAGTCATGAGCCTAATTAATATGCAGCTTGATATTTGTTTCAGGAAACGTTCTAAGGTACTGAAAGAATCAACTAAATCAATTTCTTAGCCAGGCCGTTTGCCCAAAGAAGAGATTTTATTTTAAGCAGAAAAGGTCAGTGAGCCTTTCTTGAGCTACAGCAAAAAAATCTGCTCCAAGCTGATTTTTTGACTTTCTTAGGCCCCTTGACAAATCATAGGCTAGGATCTTCTAAGCCAAGCTTAAAGAAATCCTCACATTTTCCCCAACTGATGTTTCCCCACTGTACCAGGTAAGTAACAGAAGTAAGGATAATTCAACCACCAGAAATTCTACCATTCCCCCCCAAATATTTACAAACATAGCATGAATATCTTGCCCTCATCCATTAAGGTGGGGGAAAACTAAGAAGACAGCAGCAGAGTTTGAAATGTTCTCTCTGAAGAGCTCTTGAGCACCCAGAATGTCCTGCAAGGTCCAACCTCTCAAAAGCATTTTTATTTGGTAATTTCATTAGCTGTTCCCTCTGCTCTGAGGAGCACATGTTAATACTTTTTTAACATGGAAGGGTCTTTCAGAGACCCTACCATCATAGAAAGGTTGAGGCTTGTTTACTTACAAAATGCTTCCATTAACAGCTTCATGTGTGCCCGGAGCACAATTTTAATCTATGTTTTCTGTGCTACACGTGTTATAGAAAGCATAAGCATTTTGACATGTACAACTTTCCTATATACACAGTAATATTAATTCCTTCCTGTTAATCAACAAGAGTTTTCATTTTAACTTCCATGTGATATGTATATGTGTTTGAGGTCTCCAGTCAGACTGGTTATGTTATCACAGATAATTAATGCATTCACTCAAGTTTAGCAGTTTAAGCTCTTTTTAATATTATGTAGATAGAGATCATACTGCATTACTTTTAAACATCTGCTTTTCTTGCTCCTCATTTCTCCTTCCAATTCTGGTCTCATATTCTTACTGGACTACAAAAATATCCCAGACAAAGGATGACCTTCCACACTAGCTGGCTAAACTGTTACTTACAGAAATTGATTTAATCAGATCCATATTTAAGAATTTGAAGAGCAGTCCTTAACTCAATTGATGGCTGATGAATCCTCTAGCCAGCATAAGGAAAGCCTCTCAGGCTTCTCCATGAGCTTGGAATACATTTGGCATTCAGACTACAATGCAGTTAACGCCTCTGATAATTTGTAGGCATCGATACAAATTTTTAAACACAGGACGTATTCACCCTCCCATGCACTTTCTCATTTAGACCCAACCACAAAGGAGAAAAAGAAGTTAATTTGTAGCAAAGCCACTGGCGCTCTTTTTCACAGCAAATGAGTTGGGGAAGACACGTGTGTGCTTTGTATGAGATGCGGCTGGGCAAATTCCACCAAAACTGTCCCTCTGTCACTGCACAGCAGCTTCAGGGGGGCAGGGGTCATCTCCTACTTTTGTATCCAAAAAGGAGAATTATTCTTTGTATCACGGTAACTCATAGTGGCTCCAAATCTGAACTAGGATTCCTTCAGGCAAGACATCGGCACTAATCCTTGGAATTTAAAATTCTCTGTAGTTGCTCATCTGGCTGCCTACAAAAAACAAAACTTTTGACTTGAGTCCCAGATTTGGATCTATTTTAGCTTCACCTGGACACTTAAGGAAAAAAAAACTCCAATTAAGGAAATAGATTCGATTCAAATAAATTTGTATTGTACGTTATTTTTATAAGCATGAGGACTGTAGTAGCTAAACTTAATGATTCCTGAACCCTACCCTGCAAGCTGTGGGTACATTTGTCGGCCTGCAATCTCACCAACAGGGCCAACAGGTAGCAAGAGCAGCAGCTCAAACAACATAGCAATACTGCTGCTACATATTCATTTCCTGTCACTTCCTGCTATTTACTAATTGCTTTCATTATCAAATTCGGCTGCCTTAAAAAAAAAGAAATAAAATAAACAACAACAAAAAAACACCAAAGAATAAAGATTTTCTCCTTCCTCTAGTTTTCTGTCCCTTCTTTCTTTCCCAGCCTTCCTGAAAACCACCTTTTCCCCAGAGCTTAACGTGTGCGGTGCCTCCGAGCCGTCGGTGAATGGCCCCCGGCACCCCCCCTGCGGAACCGGAGGTCCTGAGGGGGGTGAGGAGGTGTCTCCGGCCGCCGCCAGGCCCAGCCCCTACCGGGGGCCGCCGCCGCCGCCCCTTCACACACAGCGGGCCGGGGG
>NW_015091069.1:597972-615981 GCF_001431845.1 Calidris pugnax
CCCCCCGCCAGCGCTGGGGGAGCCACTCTGCCAGCGGCGTAAGTGGCCGCGCGGGGGTCCCGCGGCCTCAGGGGTGGGCGGAGCGGGGGGGGCTTCGGCCGCTTCTCCCACCCCCGCGGGCGCCGGGCGCGGAGGCAGGAGCTGGGCCCCGCGCTCCCCGCGGAGCCGGCGGCGGAGGAGGAAGCGGGCGGAGGGCTATGGAGGTCACCCGGCCGGAGGCGCCCGCGCCAGACCCCGTCTAGAGCGGCCCGTGGGCCTCATCCCTCCTCCGCCGAGCGAGCCCGCGGCCGGGCCCGCGCGCGGCGAGGAGCGGGACCGGGACTTCTGCACCAGAGGAGGAGCCGGCCCAGGTAAGAGGCGCTTCCCTCCCCCTGACCCCGGCCTCCGGGCGGGCGGGGACTGACCTCGCCTCCTCCGGGCCCTGCCGGTCGTCCCTGCGGCCCTCCCCGGCCCCCTCTCTCCAGTCTCCGCCAGGCTAGAGATGGGATGCAGGGTCCTGGGCCGGGCCCCCGGCGCTGGGCTGGCCCTGGCCCGGCCTTGGCCCCGGCCGAAGGGGGTGTAGCGTGTGTGTGCACCCCGGCAAGGCCTGCGGGACCCGTCCCCCAGAGCGGGGTGCTGCCCGCGGGCTGACTCCTGTCAGTCCTCCTTAGTTTAATATTTTCGGTTTTTTTCCTTTTTTTTTTTTTTTTTTTTTTAAATAAGCTCGTCATGTATTTTTTTGGCTTTGTGTGTTCTGCAGTTCAGCCGCGTTTGTGTGAATGAAGTCGACTTTTCGACTAGAAACGTTATGGGTTTCCATAACGCTCCCATGGGTTTCTAGAAGTCGAATAAGTTTGAGGAGGAGCGTTTGGTCTGAGATTAGTGGTCTCAGCAGCACTAGTCTAAGGCTCATTTTCCTATGTAGTCTGGGTCTGCAAGTTTTGATGTCCCCCCTAACACAAGGATTTCACGTTATAGCTGCTTCAAAAGTATTTCTTTCAGTCATGTAGTAGGAGAGGAAAAGCCAGTCTGTCCATGTCAAAGAGAAAAACACATCATGCTTCATTGCAGAGTCCTCCAGCTTCATAGTTGGGGAGATTGCAAGGTGCTCTCCTATGAGTGTTGCTGGATAAGAAACATTGACATTATAATTTCAGAGGTGGTGTGTCTGTCAGTGAGAGATCAAAGTACAGATGCAAATACTGATTTAAAAATAGAAAGATGTACCTAGCAAAGTGAAGGCTGAAAATCTACTTAAAAGTCTGATATTTGTGCTACTTCAAGGTTTCTATAGCCTAATCTTAAATTATTTTTTCCCATATTGCTTATTTTAGGAAATAAGCTTCAAATAAGAACCAGTTTCTGTACTTTTTTTTCTTAAAAGTTTCTTTTGTTAAGGAAAATGGACAGGGTAATACTGTGCAACATTGTTGCCTTTTCAACACTATACTTTCACATTTCCTATATTCTTTTCATCCTGAGAAAACATCGTTTCTTCTAATTGGATATCTAGTATACTAAATACATGGACTAGTAAGTACTCTAGAGGATATTTGTCTCTGTGTAAAATAGATTCTTAAAATGGAAATTCTGGTAGTTTTTTAGAAAGGTGACAGTTTTGTAGGAGCTAATGTATTCAATATGTAATCTAAATGCTGTAAGAGGTAACTTCTTTAAAACTCGTGTATTGTAGTTAGATAGTTTTATGCTATATAAATTGCACAGTAATCTTGTGACTTTTTTTTTTTTTTCCTTTCTGATTTTACTATCTGTTTCTTTTAGGAAGAAAATGAAAATCTTTTCTGAGTCTCATAAAACTGTTTTCGTTGTGGATCACTGCCCTTATATGGCAGAATCCTGCAGACAACATGTTGAATTTGATATGTTAGTAAAGAATCGAACCCAAGGAATTATACCTCTAGCACCCATATCAAAATCACTGTGGACGTGTTCAGTGGAATCATCCATGGAGTACTGTAGAATAATGTATGATATTTTCCCTTTCAAGAAACTGGTAAGTTCTCCTGGCCATACTGCATATGATTCTTGATAGTGTAAGGAATATTTTCCCATTTTAATGAAGTCTCATTAGCTGGTGGTTAAATCACAAGATAATGTATTAGATAAAAATGTCTTTGTGCTGTTGATACATTTGATAGCTGTTTAGATCGGTCAGACCTTTCCTTGTATTCATGTCACTGTGACTCAGTGCAAAACGTGAGGACAGGTGCTTGAAGGTAACTTACTGATTTATTATTGTGTTCTCCTAATGTATAAGTTTATAAAATCTTGAGTGAGGTATTGCTTCAAATCAAGTTTTGTTTCTAAACACTCTTGGTAGCACTTTGTAAGGTTTTTGGTGTCAACTTTGAAGGAAGATTTAGGGTCACCCTGAAGCTACTGGTTTGAAAAAGTGGGAGAGCTTGGTGGCTCCTTGTGTGGAAAAATAAATGCTTGGTAGGTTCTGTAATGTTGTATGATAAATTAAGGTAACCCCTGTTTTTTTGGATCTTTTCTCCTTGTTGCGTAAACCATAGTGCAATGTTCTAAAGGTTAGTTATCCTTAAAAATAAAAAAGGAAGTGAAACAACTTTGTGGCAGTGATATGGGTATATAGTAGTGGTGGTGGAATAGCAGCTGTGTCAGAGAGCAGCAGAGGCTGAGCACTAACAAATACCTCCAGTAGTTCAGTGGTTTGATGCAGCACTGTCTTGATGGATTGCACGTCCTGCTTCTCAGGCAGTGAATGTTTAAATTAATCTCTAGTTTAGAGCATTTAATATACAGTCCAGTCCCATTATGGGATTATATCAAGTGTGTGCTTAGTGGATTTGAATTGGCTGAACTGGAGCTCGTGTGGTATGAGAAACAGAAATTGAGATGGAAGGTATACTTCCTCTTGATTTTTTTTTTTTTTTTTTTTTAAACCACCCCATTTTCATGGGATATCCTGGTTTTGTTTACTTGAGAAACATCCCTATAGTGATGGACAGGACAGGACAGTAAATTAAATATGTCTTTTGCTATGTGTTAGATCTTAGGCATGCTTGTTGGCCGTGCTGCCATATAAGCAGTGTCATGCTCTAAAAGTTATTTCAGGACCTAGTGAAGAAGGTCCCAATCAACCATTTTTTTTTTTTTTTTTTTTTGGTCATCTTTAGAACATATTTTGCTTTGTGGTATTTATTAAATCTTGCTAGATATTTAACCCTGTGATCGACTTTGACAATCTTTGGAGAATGATTTGCAAAATTGCAGTATTAGAATTTACTTGAGTTTGTAGCTATTCTACTGAAAATACTACCTAATTATTGAAATACTTTGTAATATCCTGCAATGCTATTTTTGCGTAGGGATTGATTTAGTGGCTTAAAAATATAAATAGAGTAAGAAGTTGTTAATCATAACGTTACTAAAGGGGTAACTGAATATAGCAGGAGTGGATGCTCTTTTTTTTTGGCGTGTGTCTTATTTTTAGTTTGGCTTGTCATTGCATGTATCTCCAGAGTATCAGAAGAAAGAGCTGTAATTCATGTTTGGATTTGGGGAAGTAGCCATAATGGCTGTTGTCTATATGACTGGCTGTTATCTTACGTGTGCTTTTTTGATTCTTTTAGGTGAATTTCATTGTGAGTGATTCTGGGGCTCATGTCTTGAATTCTTGGACTCAAGAAGATCAGAACTTGCAGGAGGTATGTTTTGGAACTGTTCTTTTGTTCTTTAACTAGTTTAATTGAGGAATAAATAGCAGCTTCTTACTATGTTCCATATGAAATAACTTTGGTTAGTTAAAATGTGGATCTGGTCTGAAATTATTGCATAATGAAATTTTAAGTAGCCTGTGAGGCTGGAGTGTTCTATAGGCAGCTTTACATAATCTGACTTGGTAGCTTTGAGTATAGAGTTATATATTAAAATAAATGTTATGAAGACATTTCTTATTTATTTCTTCTGTAATTTGGTGATACTTGAATTTTAAATTTTGTTGTTTTTTTTTTTTTCTTTACATTTACACATTAGCTAAATAAACCATATAAAAAAAATTGTAAATATTCTCTTTGCTCTTTTTTTCACACTGAATGGGCTTGTCTTCTGAAATAATTACTTTGGGGAGAAATCGAATTGTTTTTTCTTTACATTTACGCATTAGCTAAATAAACCATATAAAAAAAGTTGTAAATATTCTCTTTGCTCTTTTTTTCACACTGAATGGGCTTGTCTTCTGAAATAATTACTTTGGGGAGAAATCGAATTCCCAAATTCTCAGAAAACAAAAGTAGATGGCAACTGATAATGTGGATATAACTTGTTATTATAGCCAGGTATTCTGTCTGTAATAAATGAGAAAATGATGTTCTCAAGGCCTAGTAACAATTAGTTGCTCTGTTTGGTTTTCTGCCAAGAATATTAATTGGCGTGTAGAATAAGTTATAGTGGTGACTTTTCTCTTAACTGGTCATTTTAACAAATGTCTGGAAAGTCACTTTCAATACTAATTTCTTTCATTCTTTCTTTTTAACTAGTTGATGGCAGCGTTGGCAGCTGTTGGGCCACCTAATCCTCGGGCAGATCCGGAGTGCTGCAGCATACTTCATGGGCTGGTTGCAGCAGTTGAAGCACTCTGCAAAATAACAGAATACCAGCATGAGGCTCGAACCATGCTCATGGAGAATGCAGAACGTGTTGGAAACAGGGGGAGAATAATCTGTATTACTAATGCAAAAAGGTATGTACGATAGTGTGCTTCTACCATTTAAGAAAAAGAAGTTATTTTATATATTTTAGAAGTTTTTCATTGGTTGTCGTGAATTAGTGCCCTCAGTAGTTAGCTTTTTTTGTGTTCTGTGTTAGATCATGTCACTTATGGAGGTCTGTTACAGTGACAAACCAAAAATTTCCCACTTGAAATAGGAGAGCATTTAGTGGCGTGTTGCTTTGAACAGGAAGATTGATTATCCTGCTTAAAAAAAAAATACAAATTTTCTTTCTAGTGACAGTCATGTTCGGATGCTTGAGGATTGTGTTCAGGAAACCATTCATGAACATAACAAGCTTGCAGCTAATTCAGATCAGTGAGTATACTTTTTACAAATGTAGTTTCTCTTATTCTGTGCATGCCTGTTATATCCTCTGTGAAATATCAATGTGTTTTTGTCACTTAAAACTTCCTCTACTGAGCTGTTTGAATGAATGCCTGTGTGAAATAGAAGGTGCTGAATCATGATATTGTTGAATTAGAGCTGGTGTATAATCATTAGCTTTTCAGTATCATTCATTACCCTCATAGGACAGGGTTTCTTTAGGTTGTTGCTTTCTACATCTTGCTCCAAAAATATGCCTTGTTGTGTAGTGTATATTTGTAATCACTATTGAATGTGATGCATTTTTTTTCTTGATAGCACTGCATTAATTTTACATTCATCTTCCTTTGACTAAAATAGTTAACTTCTTTGAAACTAATTTTTAATTTCTAAATTATTGTGTTGCCTGACACTTCCCTTGAGATGAAGGAATCTCTTGAAATACAGGTTGCATCTTCTCTGAGAAGTCATTTTCTCACCAAATGTTTTGTCTAATTAAACAGTGAACTGTTGGGCCCAGGGACTGTGTGTTGCCTTGTAAAGCCTATAGTAGGTTGAGATCCTATTCTTGGTTTCTCGTTAGACACTTAAATAGCAGAAGCAGGAGTCTCCTATATTTATCTGCTGCAATTGTGGTTTCATGTATAAAGGATACTGCTCCAGGGAATCAGGTTCTAAGTCCAGTGTGAAGGCAGAAAAGAGATCTCATTCCACTAGGAAGAGATGTGGACAATGTCTCGATCTTCCCAAATTTCCAGATGCATTAGGAGATGAACATGCTATTTGTGTAGTTGTTTTCATGTTCCCTGGAATTCCCTCATTAATACCTGTGCACACACTTGGACACACAAATCCTTGGTAGTGTCAATTTTCAGTCGAATGAAGCTGAACAGATTATACCAGTTAAGGATCTATTCCATTGATATGCTGAAAGAGGAACACAGTGCTGTAGCATCTGAAGAGCTAGAAATGTTATACTTTTTTTTTTTATTCTCATTAAAAACTTGTTTTGAAATATGTGTTTTTCAAAAATCATTACTCTAACCTAGTTTTTACAGAATACTTTCAGAAACAGTATATTGTAATGCATCTTTATGATTCTGTGTTCTGGAAGTCAGGTTAATAATGGGAGAATTGTTCTAATTTCTAATAAACAAACTGTAGGCTAAATAGAATATTTTTATTTTTAAGTCTAATGCAGATTCAGAAATGTGAATTGGTCTTAATCCACACATACCCAGTTGGTGAAGACAGCCTTGTTTCTGATCGTCCTAAAAAAGAGGTAAGGAGCTTAAAACGAGAAAATTTATCCAAGGATGAAGAACCATGTCAGATTCAAAATAGATAGTGCAAATGAAGTATTCAGCAAGAATGTTTGGAGCCTTTGGTCTCTGGTAAGGCATAAGAAAAAGTACAGGTGATAATTCTTTGAAAAGTTTGACAGCCTGCATATTGCCACCTCAAGTTGTAGGCTTTGTTTTCTTGTTTTGTAGTCTTCATGCACATATGGCACCCCCCCCCTTTTTTTTTTTGTTTAATTACTTAAATTTCTTGCATTAATTATTTTTTTTTTTTTTTTTTTTTTGTGAAGTAAACCCATTAGTACCTTAGAATAATACTCTTGGGTGAAAAGGGTATTATATTGTAGGAATGTAGAATATTACCTTAGAATAATAGTCTTGGGTTTGATGAGTTTTTTGAGAAGGAAATGCACCTTTAGGAGCATAGTAGAAAACCATGAGCTGCTTGGTGTGTTGAATAGGTTAGTTGAGTAACTTTCCTGCTATTCAAACATAAGCCACTAGTGAGCACAAGCTCTGTTTTCCCAAATATCTGTTACTGAATGATGTGGATATTGTTCAGCACTACATCTTCTATATTATCGAGGTTAATATGTTAGTATTTTTAGCCTTAAATGCTTTTTACATGAAACCAAAATAAGCTTTTTGTGTATAAATTCTGTTGTTCCAATGTTAGCAAACAGTATGCTTTTTTTCATGAAAAGCATTGGAAATTGTATCTGCTTCCAAGTGAAAGGGTATTATATTGTAGGAATGTAGAATATAAGTTCATCAAATACTAACATATTACATGAAACCAAAATAAGCTTTTTGTGTATAAATTCTGTTGTTCCAATGTTAGCAAACAGTATGCTTTTTTTCATGAAAAGCATTGGAAATTGTATCTGCTTCCAAGTGAAAGGGTATTATATTGTAGGAATGTAGAATATAAGTTCATCAAATACTTGAAGTACCCTACAGGTATTTTTAAAGATTCTTTAATGAAAATGTGCAAGGGTGCATATAAGAAATTATTCTGTATATTAATAACTCAGTTGTTCAGTAACAAGCACGTGTGGTTGGTTGAAACCAAGTACATACAAAATATTTTGTAATATATTCTGCTCTTCATCAGTCTGCTCAGTATTTTAATGTGCTCTATGTAAGAAAAAACACAAGAAAGTCTTATTCTTAATATGAAAGGCATCTACTACTGCATATTGTGCAGAAAGGACTATAATAGCTACCCTTCCTGAGATTCTGTTCTGCAAAACTCTCTCGTAGTTGTGCTAAAACAAATAAAACATGAACAGAAGAGAATAAATTGACTACTGCTTTCCTCTGTAAAATGGTAATCTTTATCACTGGGTGGTTTTTTGTGGGGTTTTTTGTTGTTTTGTTTTTTTTTTTCAAAATCCTAAACCCACTGTCCCTGTTGGCTAGGGTAAAAATCAGATGCATCTTGTGTTTGTTTCTCTTATGTATATACGATGCACTTATGGGTAGGTATATAAAAATTACTTTGTTCCTGTTATTCAGCTGGTAAAAGAGTGAAAAACTAGGCCCAGAGCTGCTATTAAGAGGATTTCTTCTGATGTTGTGATACTAATTCTTCCTATTGACGATTAATCACTCAAGTGTTTTAGCACACTTCTAATCTTTTTGACAGTTTGTAGCAACTGCAGCTGTAACAACTGGCATAACCTACAAAATTCTGTATGAGAAATAATTCTTGCTTCTCGGTTTCCCGTGGTGTGTGTGGGTTTTTTGGGGGGTAGTTTTTCTCCCTAGCCGTATTTAGCAGCATAAATATGCTTATTTTAGAGTTTCAAATGAATAATCCTGTTACATGACACTAGAGCCTAATCTTTTAATGCTATATACTCTGTGTCAATTTATTTTAGCTTTCACCTGTTTTAACCAGTGAAGTGCACAGTGTCCGTGCTGGACGGCATCTGGCTACAAAACTGAATGTTTTAGTACAACAGCACTTTGATCTGGCTTCAACCACAATAACTAACATTCCTATGAAGGTAATATTATACCTGTAACTTTGTGTTAACTAGCTACATCACTACTAAATTTGTTTGAAAATTTTTAATGTTTATTTTATTGAATTTTTACATTGTTTTTCTCTCCATATCATATTTTCTGTTTTATTTTTTATTAGCCCACATTCAATGTCTGTGACCAGGTTAGTAAAAATAAACAAGGGGGAAAAAAAAAAACCTAAAGAAGGATCACAGAACAAAATTTTGTATTGCTTAATCTCTAAGTTTGATGTAGCAATACAAGTGTTATTTCAGTTATGTTTGTATTATTTTATATAAATACTACCTTATTTACCTCAGGTTACTTTGTCTGTGATTCTTTTGTCTTTTTCTAGTTGTGTTTAGATATTCTTGACCCTTGTGCATTATAGTGGCATAGTGAGTCTCTTTTTCCTGTTTCATTATCATGCCCACCCAACATAAAGGTGTTTGTAACTAATAGCTGATTTTTGACAGAAGGTTTTCCAGTAGGTTTTCCTTTGAAGATCCATAAACCAGAAATGGGGGACAAAGGGATATATCTAGTATCTAAGAAAGATATTGAATTAAACATCTTCTTTTCAAAGTTGCTTATGGCCCTTTTTTTAATATATTTTTGTTATCACTACTGGGAGGGAAATAAGTGCAACTAAGAATTTCAAGTATTAAATTTTATTTAATTTTTTGATCAGACAGCAAGAAAGAACAATCGAAATGGAAGTGTCAGTATTCAAACAAATAAAAAGGGCAGGGGCAGATAAACTTTCCTGATTTTAAAAATATCATCAATTTCTAATATTGTCAATCATTACTTGCATCTTTGAAAACTAGCAATATTGTATGGATTTTATAAGTTGGAACATGAAATTAAAAATTATTTTCACAGCCTTAATGAAATTATGACATGGGTTGTGGCATAAATGTGACTTAAGTTTGCAAATACCTTGTCTGTAACTTTCTGACCTGTGTGCTGCTGGTATGCCTCTCCCTTCTGCCTTTGTCCTTATAGTAATAGATTATGTTGGGTTCTCTGTGGTTTTTTTGGTTTTTTGTTGTTTTTTTTTAACTTGGGATAAATTACCAAGGTTACTGTTCTGTTTTTGCTAGTCCTCTGCAGCTGTTCAAAGATGCAGTGGCCTCTTCACAAACATAACTTCTTAAATTATAAACTTGCAGCTGCAAGTACACTTGCTATATGTCTTAAATGAAATTAAGATATAATTAATGGATTCCTGAGATTTTTAGTTAGAAAAAGTAATTGCCAGTCTATTCTGCGGTGACCATTTGTTGCTGCTCAGTAAGTTGTAACTGCTCGTAGCGTTCAATATATCGTAGGCTCCTTGATTCTCAATAATTTAAAGAAAAGTAGAAGCCTATTTTTTACCTATATTTTACACTATGCACCTTGTTATGACACTTGTATGAAGAGGAAACCATAGGGTTTCAAAAAAAGGAAAAAAGGGAAAAGCAGATGACTGCATCTTTAAACAGGCCAGAGAGCAAACAGTTCCTCAACATTGCAATCCTGTTGTTGTCTGATGCACTTTGGAGGTTTTTTGTTTTCTTCTGGAGTGAAAGGTAAATGTAGAATCATTTGTTTATGAAAAGAGAGCCTTATAGCTAAAATAATTATATATTCTTTCTGCCTTTCTCTTTTAAAGGAAGAACAACATGCTAACACATCAGCCAACTACGATGTGGAGCTGCTTCATCACAAAGAGGCACATGTTGACTTTTTAAAGAGTGGTAAGTAGAAATAGTCCTCTCAAAGTTGCTTTTGATCAGCCTGCTGGAAGCACTCACAAAGAAAGATTCCAAGCTTCATATTGATGAAATATGCCTGAAAAATATGCTTTCCGCTATGATTAGCAAATTTTCAGTTATTCCTTAAAACCCAAGAACTTGGTTTGTAATGTTGCCATTGGAGTTTTTATTCATGACTGGCATATTTTGATATAGTGATAAGGATATAGCAGCATAAAACGAGGTCAGATTCATCAGACAAGGTTTCATGTGTGTTGGGGATGTTTGTGTGAGACACTTGAGGCATGTCACCACTTTATTGAAATATAAAAAGTAGATGAGAGACCAGTAGAGCTTTTTTGCTCACATGCTTTTTCTGACTTTATATTGCAGGTGATAATCATGTAGGTGGCAATAGCAGAGAAGGCACATTTAAAGAAACTGTAACATTAAAATGGTGTACTCCTCGAACAAATAGTGTGGGTAGGTAACATGGTATTTTACAAAATTGATATTCTAACTTGTGTTGAACACTGTTCTCTCCGTACAGTGATAAGAATCTGAACGAGGGGGTAATATGCTGCTTGTTAATGCTGTCTTTACCTTTTTACCTTGTAAACCTTGCTGCTGACTACACCCTGCTTTACTAATGGTCATATGATGCTGTCCTGATCTTGGCTAATCAGTGGTTTGTGTAAGAGGTGGGAGGGGTAGTAATGTGTGGTTTGTTTTTTTTTTTTCCTAGTGACTTTTTCAATCTTCTCTTTAAGTATTGTGGAGTTGTTCCTTGACTGTAATGTTCAGGGACTATTTGTCACTCCCACAGGGCCAAGTGTACCTTGTCAGTTCCAAAGTGATTTTTTTTTTTTTTAACATAGCAGCTTTGAGACATTGAATCTTTTTTGGTTTTAATTTTTGTTTCAGGAGGGGCAGAGATCAAAGTACTATCTTTAGTGTAATCTTTAGAGTGCTAAGTGAAAAGCTTAGTAAGGAAACTAACTGTACGTGATGATGTTATCAGTAGACTAGTCCCTCCATATTAACTTTCAAATCTGAGTAAGGGAGAGCTCTCTACCCAAATGTGAGTAAAGGAGAGGAAGTCAGGGAGGATTTGGGGTAACACAGGAACAATCAGCTCATGCAGCCTGTAGACTTTCCTGAAAGTACGTTGACTCTGAGCAAGTCAAAAATATAGATAAGAGAAATAAGAGGAGGCTGACTCCACGGTAAAATAATTCAGGAGATAAAGAACTGGAGGCTCTGCTTGAAATAAGGCTTGGGAATATATTAGGCTCTCAGAGTTGAGGGTACTGGAATGATTGTGAGGAGATGGTGAAAGGAGCAGACTTTGAGAGACAGCTAGACTTCTTAGTTCTTCTGATTGTGGAATAGCTTCCTCTGCCTTTCTTTTATTTTGTGGAATGTTTTTTCTGCATGTGGAACTACACTCTCAATGTTTCTATGCGTTTTATTTTTCAGAATTACACTATTGCACTGGAGCCTACAGAATTTCACCAGTAGATGTAAATAGTAGACCTTCTTCATGCCTTACTAACTTTCTCCTTAATGGTAAATTTGTGTCCTTGGCTCATTATTTCTGTTTTAGTTGTTAATATTGTGAATCGAGCACTTAGCACATTCTGGTTTGTATAGCAGTAAATGTCTATACACTGTAAAAATGTCAAGTTTATTTTAACATGTCATTAATAAGAGAAGAAATTTGTTAAATGTACTCAAAGGCAAAGGGAATGTGTTTTGAAACTTGAAGATGGGAGGAAAGATGTAAAGAACGAGGAAGTATTGAAGGCTGGTAGTTCTTTCTGAATCCAAATGTAGAATACTTTTCACTTTATGGTATTTGCTAGGAAACACTGCTTTCAGTAGGTGATAGTGCACTTGATCCCAATGCTTCCTCCAACTGCTGCAAAATATTAGCAACTTATGTCTATGCCTGACTTTTAGCAGATGTTGGGCAGCCTCAGAAAGTTCTTTTAATTGGGTTAAGGCCAACTAAGTATGTTGGTCAATTGAAGCGGAGTATCTACTGGCATTGGTCAAAAAGCAGATTAGATTTTTGCTTATCT
The DNA here is from genome assembly GCF_001431845.1 of Calidris pugnax. Lineage (NCBI taxonomy): Eukaryota > Metazoa > Chordata > Aves > Charadriiformes > Scolopacidae > Calidris > Calidris pugnax. Next base: position 610,170 of record NW_015091069.1, read on the forward strand.
GCAAGATGTTGCTGTGAATAATCTTGCAGTAAGAGGTTGCCATTTAAATGCATGTTAGAAGGTAACCCAAAGCTGTTTGTTCCAAACAAGTAACATGTAGTCAATGTTAATTACATGTGAGGTTTTTTTACAGTTTGCAAACAAAACTGCATTACATTACAAACATCTTTTGATGGGATGTTTTCTTCAGTCAAGTTGTTTGAATGTCTAAGTAAATGTGCTGTGGTTTTATTAAACACTATATTTTTGTGTATTTTCCTCTATTCTGTACTGAAAAAGTACTTTGGTAATAGAAATGGTTAGAACAAAAATTAATAGCATATTTCAGATAACTACTCTCTTCTGATCTTCTATTTTCACTTCCTCATAACAACTTATTTGGAGACTGCTTAGTGTATTTTACTGGAAATAAGACAAAAGCAGTTTTATTTCTCTGTCTGAAAATGGTATGCATTTTAAGCATTAACCAATAGTATTGATTGGTACCTTTATATTCAAGTAGGTTATTTGGTTACTTTTTAGAAGTTGGTTTTAAGGAGAGTTTCTGCAGTAGGGCCAAAGAAGTTTAGTATAAAACATATAACTCAAAACAGCAAGCTGCCCTTATACTATATGCCATTTTAATGCCTTACCAATATGTATTTTTGCTAAGAATAACGCCCTACAGAGTCAGTGATTTATTGGTCGTGGAGAGAGGCTTTTTGATCTTTCTGTGTCAAATTTAAGACAACGTGAAGCCATTCTGTGTAAAGATGTGGAGTAAAGTGTGTTTAAGGGCCGTTTAGATGCGATACTGAGGGATATGGTGTAGGGGAGGACTTTGTAGAGTAGGGGAGATGGTTGGACTTGATGATCCCAAGGGTCTCTTCCAACCTCAATGATTCTATGGTTCTATGATTCTATTTGAAAGGACCTTGTAGAGAGGTTGGTGCTGGTCTCTTCTCACAGGTAATTAACGACAGAACGAGAGGGAACGGCTTCAAGCTCCAACAGGGTAGGTTTAGATTGAACATTAGGAAAGAATTTTTCACCGAAAGAGTGGTCGGGCATTGGAACAGGCTGCCCAGGGAGGGGGTGGAGTCACCATCCCTGGCTGTGTTTAAGGGCCGTTTAGATGCAGTGCTGAGGGACATGGTGTAGGGGAGGACTTTGTAGAGTAGGGGAGATGGTTGGACTCGATGATCCCAAGGGTCTCTTCCAACCTAAATGATTCTGTGATTCTATGAAAACGCAATATTAATGGATTCAGAGTCTTACTGGCTACGTTCACGTTAATGGATTCAGAGTCTTACTGGCTACGTTCAAACCCGTGTTGTGTATGTGTAGTTTGTAATTTAAAATCCCAGCACGCAGTAACTAGTGAAACTGATCTTATTTGCAACAGGTCGTTCTGTTTTGTTGGAACAGCCACGCAAATCTGGCTCTAAAGTAATTAGTCACATGCTCAGTAGCCATGGAGGAGAAATTTTTCTGCATGTATTAAGCAGCTCCCGATCAATTCTAGAAGATCCGCCATCAATTAGTGAAGGGTGTGGTGGAAGAGTAACCGACTACAGGATTACAGTAAGATTCTTTTCTTTCTGATAATTTTTTCTTAAGTTGTTGCTTATCTCAGGCGCCAAGAGATGTAGTGCATTAGGCATTTAAAGGAAATGTTGGCCTGTTTTCTGGAGAGCTGCAGTGGATTGCATGGTCAAACTGTTTTTCTTTCTACTACTGCTACGTATTTAGTTCAAAGTATCTGCTTATTATACCTGCTTCATGGAATCCTTTCCATGTCAAGGCAAGGCAATTCCCACAAGGGATTCCATGCCTCCTTGTGCACTATGAGTATTTACAGTTTGTTCTGATTCTAAAATAACGTTTTTCTTGGCAAGTTTTTTTTTCTGTGGGCTGGATACACGTAAGACTATATCCTGCTAATTGTCAGAAGGGTAGATTGCACGTGAATGATTTGTACAATAAATAGAAAAGATGAAGTTGTCAGCTTTGAACCCTGGATATGGAGTAGAGGATCAGGTAGCATTCGTTTGGGGATTTTTCCTTTATTTTTTCAACACCTCTTTTGTATCTTGTAAGCAAGCAGAAGTGGCTTCCAGAAAAACATAACAAAACTGTCACCATACATGAAATATCTTGCAGATCCAGAAGGCCTCCTCATCAAAAACCTTGCATCAGTTTTTAATCCATGTTTTTATATACCTATTTTTTGTGTTCACGCTGAATAATGTACATCCACAAGATAGAAGCGGGGCTCTTGTTGCTAGGGTCAAATTTAGTGGTGGGGATAATACATGGTTAGTGATAAGCAAGACTATGCTGTTTCATCCGTTCAGTGAAAATTATTTTGTTAGAGAAATGTCTAATTGTATCTTGTTTGGTTATCATTAGGATTTTGGTGAATTTATGAGGGAAAACCGATTAACTCCTTTTCTAGAGCCCAGATATAAGATCGATGGAAGTCTTGAAATTCCACTGGAACGTGCAAAAGATCAGTTAGAGAAACATACTCGTTACTGGCCTATGATTATTTCTCAGACTACCATCTTCAACATGCAAGCTGTAAGTAACCTGGGGTTTGTAACCTTTTATTCTGTTCTAGGTTAACTTTCACCTTGCCACTTCATGAAATATTAACTCTATTTTATCGTAAATCGCTTGCCACAAACCCAGTTTGTTTTCATCTCAAGTACTCTGTTGGAATGGGTCCAGTGGATGGCCACAAAAATGATCAGAGAGCTGGAGCACCTCTCCAGGCTCAACAACCCCAACTTTCTGTCCTCACAGGAGAAGAGAAGGCTCCGGGGAGACCTTATAATGGCCTTCCAGTACCTGAAGGGGGCCTACAGGGAAGATGAGGAGGGACTCTTTATCAGCAAATGTAGTGCTAGGACAAGGGGTAATGGTTTTAAATTGGAAGAGGGGAAGTTTAGATCAGATACTAGGAAGAAATTCTTTCCTGTGAGGGTGGTGAGACACTGGAACAGGTTGCCCAGAGAAGCTGTGGCTGCCCCATCCCTGGAGGGGTTCAAGGCCAGGCTGGATGGGGCTTGGAGCAACCTGGTCTGGTGGGAGGTGTCCCTGCCCAGGGCAGGAGGGTTGGAACTCAATGATCTCTAAGGGCCCTTCCAACTCTAACCATTTAATGATTTAATGTCAATATATTAGTGGAATCCCATCTAAATAGGGTGGAATATTTAACCTGACAGCTACAGTGATGCTGGGTAAAGGAAATGTGCATTTGCTTATACCTGATCAGAGTTATTATTTACTAACTTGAAGATCAGAGGGGCTGTTTTTGTTACATGTTGTTCCGTGGTTCCCTTGCCTTTAATATCTTTCTTCCTATTTCTCTCCTGTGACATACACAGGATCAGAGGGGGTGGTTTTGTTACATGTTGTTCCATGGTTCCCTTGCCTTTAATATCTTTCTTCTTCCTATTTCTCTCCTGTGACATACACAGAATTTCTCGTTGTTGACTTTTGTTTTGTCTTGCAGGTAGTGCCATTAGCCAGTGTGATTGTAAAAGAAGCAATGACTGATGAGGATGTTCTGAATTGTCAAAAAACAATATACAATTTGGTAGACATGGAGAGGAAAAATGATCCGCTGCCAATTTCAACAGTTGGCACCAGAGGAAAGGGTCCAAAAAGGTTACATGGATATCTCTTTTTGTTGATGCTGGACTTTTTTCAGAAATACTCTCTTGACACTGTTTTCATGTTTTCAAATTTTTAAAATTTGGCCAAATGTAATATGTAGTAAACTAAATGCTGTGTGTACACAAAGCAAATGCTGTGAATACTTTGCCTGCGTCATTTAAGGGCTATCACAGGACTGATATTGCTGTATGGTAGGAAAAAGTGTATCATTTTATTACATAAGAATTGTGAGTCTGTTTAAAAAATATGGCAGCATCAAGAGAGGTAAGAGACTGGTATGAGCTAGGACAGTGAGAGTGGAATAACTTCATATTAATAAAATGAATTATAAATTATAAATGAATAATGCTTAAAATTGGGTTATATTAGAATAGTCAAATCCTTTTGAAGCATTTATTTAAAATATGGGCTACTGCTTTAAAACAAGCATAGAATATCCTGGTATCTCAGTCATTGTGATGTGTGCATAGTATTTCCAAGAACTGGCTGAAAAGAAATTCAGCTACAGAAGATTTGCCCACATGACTGGGAGTTATTTACAGTAGCATGGTACAACTCTTTCTAAATTTTTTTTTTATTCAAAGGATGAAATTAATTTGTAATTAATTTGTATGTGAGTACATGAGTGGCTCTCTGCATAGCCTGACGTTGCATAGTTAACAAACGTAATTAATTTGTACGTGAGTACATGAGTGGCTCTCTGCATAGCCTGACGTTGCATAGTTAACAAACACCTGAGAGGATTCAAAAGTCTCTCTTGGCAGTGAGATCTTGTGGCAGTGAAGAATTTGATTTCAGTGGACGTAGCCTGTTTCAATTTAAACTTAACTCTGGGTGTCAATTGGGAAATGTTACTTACAATGTGTTCTCAAGTTGAAAGGATGGAGTAATCCCAGGTGGATAGATTTCCAGTACAAGAGGACAGAGAATCTGTTCAGGATTATTTTGGGGGTTGGGTCGTTTGTTTTTCTGTTTCTTAAGGTCTGTTTTTTAACCTTAATTTATTCAGTGGTTTAATGATCTAGGTAATCCTATATGTAATATGTCCTTTCTGACCTTTCTTAGAGATGAACAGTATCGGATTATGTGGAATGAACTGGAGACCCTTGTACGAGCACACATAAACAACTCTGATAAACACCAGCGAGTCTTGGAATGTTTGATGGCTTGCAGAAGCAAACCCCCAGAAGAAGAGGAGCGCAAGAAACGAGGTAGAAAGAGAGAAGACAAAGAAGACAAGTCGGAGAAGTTGGGCAAAGACTATGAATCGGATAAGCCATGGCAAGAATCAGAAAGGTAAAGTTTCTAAAGTGGATTAAAGCTGTAGCATAATAATTTTTGTCCTGCCCTCCTTTCCAAGGGAGAGTGGCAAGAATCAGAAAGGTAAATTTTCTAAAGTGGATCATTTTTGTCCTGCCCTCCTTTCCAAGGGAGAGGAATCACAGTGAAACAGTTGCAGGTTTCAATTTGATGTATTCATGCTTGTAACCTTGGCTTAATACCAGTGAGTGGATCCCACAGTTTTGTGGGTCAGTCACCATTACCAAGCTTGGGAATTGGGCATTTTATTGTAGTGCCTACTAGTCAGACTTTTCAAACTAAGCTATTTTACAAGCAGTATGGTTCTTGGACAAGTTGTTGACCACTTAGCAGGGCTTTGCAGCTTGAAGAGTTAGATTTTATTGTAACCACATCACCTGTTAGACATTAAATTGCTTTACAGAAATATGAAGCATGACTAAAATCTCAGGACAGGCAGTTATTTTCCTTTGATGAGCTGTAGATAGTTTAGCGTTCAAGTAGATAAACAGTCGAGATTGATTTGACTCTTCTCAAAGAGGGAGAACAAAGGGTGACAAAGCTGGTGAGGGGTCTGGAGAATAAGTCTTATGAGGAGAGGCTGAGGGAGCTGGGGTTATTCAGCCTGGAGAAGAGGAGGCTGAGGGGAGACCTTATTGCTCTCTACAACTCCCTGAAAGGAGGGTGTAGAGAGGTGGGGGTCGGTCTCTTTTCTCAAGTCACAGGCGACAGGACGAGAGGAAATGGCCTCAAGTTGCGCCAGGGGAGGTTCAGGCTGGATATTAGGAAAAATTTTTTCACTGAAAGGGTTCTCAGGCATTGGAATGGGCTGCCCAGGGAGGTGGTTGAG
>NW_015091069.1:623031-672582 GCF_001431845.1 Calidris pugnax
TTCATCCTCAAGGTCTCCTGACACACAGCTGCTTCCCCATCCCCAGTGAAGCAAGAAAACTAACCTGTTCCTGTCTGACAGCTCTCCCACACCATCAGTGAACAGAGCAGGGCCATCCAGGAACCAGGACTGCAGCTGTAGTTGTTCCCACATTGACATCCTATGATGACAGGCTGAGAGAGTTGGGGCTGTTCAGCCTGGAGAAGAGCTTATAGCAGAATACAAGTACCTGAAGGGGGCCTACAGGAAAGATGGGGAAGGACTCTTTGTCAGGGAGTGTAGTGATAGGACCAGGGGTAACAGATTTAAACTGAAAGAGGGGAGATTTAGATTAGATATTAGGAAGGAATTTTTCACTATGAGAGTGATGAGGCCCTGGAAGAAGTTGCCCAGGGAAGTTGTGGATTCCTGGAGGCCTTCAAGACTAAGCCGGATGGGGTTTTGAGCAGCCTGGTCTGGTGGGAGGTGTCCCTGCCCATGGCAGGGGGCTTGGAACTCAATGATCTCTAAGGGCCCTTCCAACTCTAACCATTTAATGATTTAATGTCAATATATTAGTGGAATCCCATCTAAATAGGGTGGAATATTTAACCTGACAGCTACAGTGATGCTGGGTAAAGGAAATGTGCATTTGCTTATACCTGATCAGAGTTATTATTTACTAACTTGAGGATCAGAGGGGGTGGTTTTGTTACATGTTGTTCCATGGTTCCCTTGCCTTTAATATCTTTCTTCTTCCTATTTCTCTCCTGTGACATACACAGAATTTCTCGTTGTTGACTTTTGTTTTGTCTTGCAGGTAGTGCCATTAGCCAGTGTGATTGTAAAAGAAGCAATGACTGATGAGGATGTTCTGAATTGTCAAAAAACAATATACAATTTGGTAGACATGGAGAGGAAAAATGATCCGCTGCCAATTTCAACAGTTGGCACCAGAGGAAAGGGTCCAAAAAGGTTACATGGATATCTCTTTTTGTTGATGCTGGACTTTTTTCAGAAATACTCTCTTGACACTGTTTTCATGTTTTCAAATTTTTAAAATTTGGCCAAATGTAATATGTAGTAAACTAAATGCTGTGTGTACACAAAGCAAATGCTGTGAATACTTTGCCTGCGTCATTTAAGGGCTATCACAGGACTGATATTGCTGTATGGTAGGAAAAAGTGTATCATTTTATTACATAAGAATTGTGAGTCTGTTTAAAAAATATGGCAGCATCAAGAGAGGTAAGAGATTGGTATGAGCTAGGACAGTGAGAGTGGAATAACTTCATATTAATAAAATGAATTATAAATTATAAATGAATAATGCTTAAAATTGGGTTATATTAGAATAGTCAAATCCTTTTGAAGCATTTATTTAAAATATGGGCTACTGCTTTAAAACAAGCATAGAATATCCTGGTATCTCAGTCATTGTGATGTGTGCATAGTATTTCCAAGAACTGGCTGAAAAGAAATTCAGCTACAGAAGATTTGCCCACATGACTGGGAGTTATTTACAGTAGCATGGTACAACTCTTTCTAAATTTTTTTTTTATTCAAAGGATGAAATTAATTTGTAATTAATTTGTATGTGAGTACATGAGTGGCTCTCTGCATAGCCTGACGTTGCATAGTTAACAAACACCTGAGAGGATTCAAAAGTCTCTCTTGGCAGTGAGATCTTGTGGCAGTGAAGAATTTGATTTCAGTGGACGTAGCCTGTTTCAATTTAAACTTAACTCTGGGTGTCAATTGGGAAATGTTACTTACAATGTGTTCTCAAGTTGAAAGGATGGAGTAATCCCAGGTGGATAGATTTCCAGTACAAGAGGACAGAGAATCTGTTCAGGATTATTTTGGGGGTTGGGTCGTTTGTTTTTCTGTTTCTTAAGGTCTGTTTTTTAACCTTAATTTATTCAGTGGTTTAATGATCTAGGTAATCCTATATGTAATATGTCCTTTCTGACCTTTCTTAGAGATGAACAGTATCGGATTATGTGGAATGAACTGGAGACCCTTGTACGAGCACACATAAACAACTCTGATAAACACCAGCGAGTCTTGGAATGTTTGATGGCTTGCAGAAGCAAACCCCCAGAAGAAGAGGAGCGCAAGAAACGAGGTAGAAAGAGAGAAGACAAAGAAGACAAGTCGGAGAAGTTGGGCAAAGACTATGAATCGGATAAGCCATGGCAAGAATCAGAAAGGTAAAGTTTCTAAAGTGGATTAAAGCTGTAGCATAATAATTTTTGTCCTGCCCTCCTTTCCAAGGGAGAGGAATCACAGTGAAACAGTTGCAGGTTTCAATTTGATGTATTCATGCTTGTAACCTTGGCTTAATACCAGTGAGTGGATCCCACAGTTTTGTGGGTCAGTCACCATTACCAAGCTTGGGAATTGGGCATTTTATTGTAGTGCCTACTAGTCAGACTTTTCAAACTAAGCTATTTTACAAGCAGTATGGTTCTTGGACAAGTTGTTGACCACTTAGCAGGGCTTTGCAGCTTGAAGAGTTAGATTTTATTGTAACCACATCACCTGTTAGACATTAAATTGCTTTACAGAAATATGAAGCATGACTAAAATCTCAGGACAAGCAGTTATTTTCCTTTGAGCTGTAGATAGTTTAGCGTTCAAGTAGATAAACAGTCGAGATTGATTTGACTCTTCTCAAAGAGGGAGAACAAAGGGTGACAAAGCTGGTGAGGGGTCTGGAGAATAAGTCTTATGAGGAGAGGCTGAGGGAGCTGGGGTTATTCAGCCTGGAGAAGAGGAGGCTGAGGGGAGACCTTATTGCTCTCTACAACTCCCTGAAAGGAGGGTGTAGAGAGGTGGGGGTCAGTCTCTTCTGTCAAGTCACAGGTGACAGGACAAGAGGAAATGGCCTCAAGTTGCGCCAGGGGAGGTTCAGGCTGGATATTAGGAAAAATTTTTTCACTGAAAGGGTTCTCAGGCATTGGAATGGGCTGCCCAGGGAGGTGGTTGAGGCCCCATCCCTGGAGGTGTTCAAAAGACAGGTTGATGTAGTGCTGGGAGGTATGGTTTAGTGATGGTGATGCTTCTTGTTTGTTGTGTGGGTGTCTATTTTTGTCAGTTAGGTTGATGGTTGGACAAGATGATCTTTAAGGTCCCTTCCAACCTAGAAGATTCTGTGTGTGATTCTCTTTAGTTGAATGTCAGGATTGATTGTCCATATACCTAACTGTCTGTAACTCATTATAACTAGTCTGAGTGGTAAGTATCTGTCAGCCTCTTCTGGTTTTCCATCTTTCAGACTACTATTCTGAAGAGATAAAAAACCCCCTCATAGTAGTAAGCTTAATTTGCAAATTTGTTGTGCTTGCTACGATCATTTAGCATAGGAGGACCTTTTCACCTACATCATTGCCACCATGCTGGTGACCTTTCATGCCTTTCTGTGTGTGATTAAACTATTCCTACAATTGCTTTTAGTTTCACATGCAGAACAAAAATGGGAACTGAGATAAAAGGATTTTGGTGAAGAATAGGTCTGAATCCATGTAGAGAAGATAATAGAAAGTTGTGTGGTATTTTTATATATTCATTGTTACTTAATCTTTCCTTCAAAATTCTGATCAACTGTCTCAATAACTACAGCTAACTTCTGTGAAATTATATTTTAAGATAAGTTAAAGCTTTATCCGGAGGATTATTTGGCCAGTTTTCTCCATTGTTTTTCACTTATTCCAAGGGCTCATAGGAAATTTTCTTATGTTATGGGTTGTGTATAACTTTGAGGAGTACAGAATGGTATTGATGTGCTGCATATGTGGTACATATCTGTTGCTCTACCATATTTTTCTTCACCATTTTCCTTCCCTCTCAAAAAGATTAAAAGGTCTTCTAGATCGTGAAAAAGAAGAACTAGCAGAAGCTGAAGTTATCAAAGATTCCCCTGATTCTCCTGAGCCACCCAACAAAAAGCCTCTTATTACAATGGATGAAATACCCACAGTTGAAAAGGCAAAAGGTAAATCAGAAGAATTGCAACAGGTTATTTCCTTTGAAGATAGAAGTTGGTTTACCAGCCTGTATTTTCTAAAGTAACGAGATGAATCTTCTTGGAGTGAAAGCTAAGTCAGTGTGGATAATTTTTATTTAAACACTGAATATTGAGAAATTCTTGATAAATATGTTAACCTCCACAGGCCTATGTAAAAAGAGAGATGCCAAGATTCTGTGTGGGTCTATTAATAGGCGCTTGCGTTCATCGGGGGATGGACAAATTGCTGCTCATGGTATTTGAGCTACTGCATGTCAGAAATGTTATTAAAGGACAGGTATCAGAAATCACTGTCTCCTGCTGACTAATAAATAGAAACATTCCTAACCAGTATAGTTGTTGAAATGGGCAGTATTCACTGATTTCTCTTCCTTGGTGTGAGCTATCATCTGGCACAATGGCTGAATTAATGTTCAGATTCTGCATATGGAGCAAAGTCAGTCTCGTACTCAAGTGCCATCATTTTGCATGTTTTGTATTTATTTAGCTTCTGTTATAAGATTGTTTAATGCTAGTGCTTTTAATATGTTGGACTGGTGTAGTTTGTAACTACTTCTTCTAAGGCTTTATAATGACATAATGTTTACATCACTTGGACTCTTTACTTGCAATTTTAGGGCCAATGTCTTTGCTGTCTTTATGGAGCAACAGAATTAATACTGCCAACTCTAGGAAGCACCAGGAATTTATTGGTCGTTTGAACTCTGTCAACAATAAAGCTGAGCTATATCAACATCTGAAAGAAGAAAATGGGTTTGTATCATTAAATGAATCACTACAAGTATCTTAGCAGTCACCAATATGGAGTAATACTTCAGTTACAGCATTAAAAAAAGACTCCTTACTTCTTAGAGGATTAAAATGTAGAAATACATTCCTTTGTCTATCAGTATTGATGGAAAACTACAGTAGTGTTTGCTTTTTGGTTGTTTGCATCTGTGCCTAACAAGGCTGAATGCTTGGAAATGGTCTTCCCTGTGCCTTAGTGATTGCCCTTGCAGCAAAAGTCTTAAACTTCAGAGAGTTAAATGGTAGCTAAGTTGAGATTTCTTGTTCCAGTCTGTTGCTGGCTTTAGCTTCCAAAGGAATGGCTAATATAAAAATATTGCATATATATAGTTGAATCTTATGCTGTGCTATAATGAAGTTGATAGTCATCTACGTTCTACTAAAAAATACTGAAAGAACTCAGAAATTACATCACTTGGACTCTTTACTTGCAATTTTAGGGCCAATGTCTTTGCTGTCTTTATGGAGCAACAGAATTAATACTGCCAACTCTAGGAAGCACCAGGAATTTATTGGTCGTTTGAACTCTGTCAACAATAAAGCTGAGCTATATCAACATCTGAAAGAAGAAAATGGGTTTGTATCATTAAATGAATCACTACAAGTATCTTAGCAGTCACCAATATGGAGTAATACTTCAGTTACAGCATTAAAAAAAGACTCCTTACTTCTTAGAGGATTAAAATGTAGAAATACATTCCTTTGTCTATCAGTATTGATGGAAAACTACAGTAGTGTTTGCTTTTTGGTTGTTTGCATCTGTGCCTAACAAGGCTGAATGCTTGGAAATGGTCTTCCCTGTGCCTTAGTGATTGCCCTTGCAGCAAAAGTCTTAAACTTCAGAGAGTTAAATGGTAGCTAAGTTGAGATTTCTTGTTCCAGTCTGTTGCTGGCTTTAGCTTCCAAAGGAATGGCTAATATAAAAATATTGCATATATATAGTTGAATCTTATGCTGTGCTATAATGAAGTTGATAGTCATCTACGTTCTACTAAAAAATACTGAAATACCAAACCAGCTTCCTCTTGAGTCAGTAAGCTGGTGATGGTCAATGGTCAGTGTAAGAAGGGTCAAAATAGAGACCTTGAAACAAATTGCTAAAGGCTCAGATTTTAGGAATATATTCATGTGACTACAGAGAATCTGAACTTTTGTCTTTTGGTGAAGTTAGTAATGGATAGCTTTTTGTGGTAAGAAGTATTAAGAGGCAATAAGATTGTGTATGTTGGGGGCACAGAGAGACAGGATGATTAGACAGGAAGTAAAAAATATTTATTAAAAAAAACTATTGAAGTCTGATTTTTTTTTTTTCTTAATCTGTTGATTGTATTTCCAATATTTCCAATACTAACCCTTACCAATTGTTGTCTTGCATTGCAGAATGGAAACGACGGAAAATGGAAAAGCAGGCCGGCAATGATGATTAATATTGTTTCTTTGGACAAAACTTGGCCGAAATGCAAAAATATTTAATGCTGGAATTGATATTGGTACCACTTCAGTACAATTGTATAGCTCTGTTTTGATTGGTTTTTACATTTTTCTATTATTTTTGCTATAAAATATGAAATCTGCATATCACATTAAATGAATAGTGTGCAAATAGGAGCTGTCCTGAAGTATTTTATAGTCGTGTTTTTAGGACAAAAAACCCCTGTGCTGCCATGGACTAAATCAAGTAATCAAAAATGTTAGTCAGAGGTTAAAGTCTTTTCCCACAAGCATTGTTTAACATCTCAAAATCAGTGATGACTGTTTTTAAAAAAAAATAAAATTCAAGAAATATATAGTTAACTGATAATAGTGTTAATTCTGGTCCACGAATACTTTTATTTATCTGAAACTTCTTCAGGAGTCCAGAATTATGGAAAAGACCACACACTGAGTCACTGAGCTGAGAAAATGCCAGTCTTGGTTTTCAACTAAGGGTTGGGAGAGTGAGCTACAGCTAAGAGTTGTTGATATAAGGACTTTTAATAATTGGCTAGAAATGATCTTTAGAAAGCAAAGCCTTTCAGGCAGTTGTGCTAGAGTTAATTCTTTGTAAGAAAAAGTAAAATAAAATTTTTGCTAATCATTAAATTATCTTTTTGATGAAATATTCCCTGTAAGACACCTATGGGTTTAGGTCTAAGCTTTTGGAACATCATGGGGAGACTTACTCTGAATTGTAATGACTGTGAAATGGCAGTAGATGATCTGTCTTCAGTTTATTAAGTGGAAAAAGAGGCTCTACTCAAAGAGAGAGTAGAATTCTCAAACAGGAAAACTCTTGCCCAATGTCTGTGGTCTAACCCTTTGTAAAATTTTTGGGTTGGCTTCCAAATGGGTCAACTTGAGTGGGCTGAGTTGAATAGCTAAGCTCTCCAGGCCTTCTGATCTGCATCCATTGTTTTATTCAAGCTTCTGTAAGTAACTGAAGGTCTCACAGATTTGATAAGTTACAGTTAAAATTGATTTAAGACATGTTTTTATGAGCTTTTCTAAAACTAAATTTATACATTAGTATTTCTTCACCTGAAACTTTACATACCATAGTGAGTGATTACTCGTGTGGTATCTGTGTTCAGATCTATTTTTCTTTGCTCTACATTGGTAGCAGAGTCCTTTCTTCAACTGTGTTAAAATACTGTGTCTGGTTTTAAGGTGATTATTTAGCCACTGTGATGTAGATGTGTTTTCTGTTAAATGATTTTAGAACCATTTTTAACGAGTGATAAAAGAGGACTTGCGTGATAATATTTTTTTATCATATTCTAAAACTTACCTAGCTTTTACAGAAGCAAGGTGTAATTTTTTGGAGATCCTAAAAGCTGAAGACTTCTGTTTTCACTACTTAGTTGAACATAGGATGTCCTGCATCACCACAGTCTTGACACCCCATCTGAAATGTTCTGATGGAGAAAACTACCATGGCATTGCTGTTCCTCATAAGTTTCTGGATTTTTTTTTATGAGATTGTACTGCATATCAGTCTGGATATTTCTCTTGTTTGCTAAGGGAATTTTAAAGTCTGGAACCTGGGGAACATGTAAATGTCAGCTTTCTGCCATTTGTTGCTGGTCTAGAGAAGTATGACTGAAAAGCTTATCCTGTGCCTTGTATTCCATCTCCTGGCGTGCCATTAATATTAAGCTGAAGTCCTTAAATATGCACAGGAATTAAATACTTTATTAGAGGAAAAGAAAAAAAAAATCTATTCCTGCTATTAAAATATGTATTTGTTTAGCTCATTTACTCATGTACTATTCTATTCCTGCTATTAAAATAGGTATTTGTTTAGCTCATTTACTCATGTACTAAATCTACACTTTTCCACCTGCGGAACATCTGCCAGGTAAGACTGTTAAGTCATTAAATGAACAGGCCCAAATTCTCCAAGGTGGTTGACTGTGGGCCTGTATTTGAAGAGCCTTACTGAGACATGTGGTACTGCAAAGGCTGATGTTTCCTGCAGAAATCCTTTAGATTTTTTATTTTACTGATTTTTGTGTCTCGACTATTTAACTACAACGCATTACTGCTGCTTTGTTGACTTTTGGATGGCTTCTGGAAAGCACTGAAGTAGCCATCTAGAGGAATTTGCAACTATCCAAAAAGCTATTCAGCACTGTAAACCCAGATGAGCTAGTCGTTCATGCAAGAAGATGCACATCTTGTCTCTACTGTCATATTCACAGGGCAACTGCTGTGCTAAAAAAAGAACATAACCTGTTAGCGGAGTTTTCATATGCATAGCTGACTAGTGCATGTTCATCTGCTTCCAGAAGTGTGTTACAACTACAGTTGTGTAGTATGTAAGATGTGCACACAAATAGAGTTTCATCTGTTCTGATACTTCCATCCTGTAGCCCTTGGTAACCTTGTAGCTGGTGGTGAGCTGTTCAAGTTCTTTCCATGCCATGACTGCTGGTTGAGCTGTACTGTGGTTGGAGTTGCTGGGTGCTGTGAATCTGAAGTTTGAGGAGAAGGTAAGCCAGCAGAGCCTGCAGGGACCTGTGTTGGTACATCATGCTGGCATCCCGTTGTTTGCAAACATTATTCTGCACTACAACTTAAAAAGTGGACCCCTGGAGAGCTGCTTTCATCTCTTAGTTGTGGACTATTCCCAGATCTACCCCTGGGCTTTGGGGATTCCCTTTGGACTGGTCAGCAGCCTGCTCCCAAACTGGATCCAGTTCTACCTGGTTTCCTTACAGTGAGGGTATGCATTTGTGCCTGTGTTCTTTAGCCTGCAAAAGCTATTCTTTGGCTAACTTGCTGCTCTCTAGTGTCTGCTCCCCGTGCTAGAGCAGTGTTTGTGCTGGTTGGGCTGCCCTGCTTGGGTTGACTTAGCCAACAAGCGCACACCATGACAGGATAGTTATCCTCCCAGTTCCTGTTCTTGGCAGCTTTGCTGCCCTCCTTGGGTTGACTTAGCCAACAAGCACACACCATGACAGGATAGTTATCCTCCCAGTTCCTGTTCTTGGCAGCTTAGTGAAACTCTCTCTCCAGAGTTGTAACATCAGTGGTCTGAGGCTCTTTGGTGATCTGCCTTCTCGAGGAAAGTGCTGTGGCAATTCTGGAAAGGACTGTATGAATTTCCTTTCCTTTCTATGTGGTGGTGGTGGTACTGGTGATACTTTGGTCCTATTTCCCGCTATACTTTCAGATTCAAGGAAGATTTTCTCACTTCTAAAAGTTTACAAATTAAAATTGGAAGTTACGTATTAAGTAGTTTAATCCATAATTAAGTTACAGATTAAATTTTGTATATGTTAATCTATTAAGCTTGAAAGGATTTCAAAGTATTTGAAAAGTTTTTAGGAATTCTTTTACACGTGTATACCCGCATCAGCTTGGTATGCATTTTCTTGTTCTGAGTGGTACAGGCACAGAACTCTGCCCACCTCACCCACAGACTCCTTTACTTGGCACCCGAGAGGTGATTGTCCCCCTGTACTGGGCACTGGTGAGGCCTCACCTTGAGGGCTGTGTCCAGTTTTGGGCCCCCTACCATAAAAAAGACACTGAGGTGCTGGAGCGGGTCCAGAGAAGGGCAACAAAGATGGTGAGGGGTCTGGAGAATAAGTCTTATGAGGAGAGGCTGAGGGAGCTGGGGGTGTTCAGCCTGGAGAAGAGGAGGCTGAGGGGAGACCTTATTGCTCTCTCCAACTCCCTGAAAGGAGGGTGTAGAGAGGTGGGGGTCGGTCTCTTCTCTCAAGTCACAGGCGACAGGACGAGAGGAAATGGCCTCAAGTTGCGCCAGGGGAGGTTCAGGCTGGATATTAGGAAAAATTTTTTCACTGAAAGGGTTCTCAGGCATTGGAATGGGCTGCCCAGGGAGGTGGTTGAGGCACCATCCCTGGAGGTGTTCAAAAGACGGGTTGATGTAGTGCTGGGAGGTCTGGTTTAGTGATGATGCTCCTTGTTTGTTGTGTGGGTGACTATTTTTGTCAGTTAGGTTGACGGTTGGACAAGATGATCTTTAAGGTCCCTTCCAACCTAGAAGATTCTGTGATTCTGTGATTTGAGTCTAGTACTTAGTTCCAGGGTTCTGTTTTCGCTACTGCCTCTTTCTCAGGCATAGGTTAAGCGTGTTCTAATTTGAATTTAAAAATGATGAAATCACTAACTGCGTGTGACTTTTTTTTCTGAGTGATAAGGATAATGCATTCTAGTACAAATTCTCTTTTTGTAGATTTAATATCATTTAAAAAAAAAAAATCTTAAGTCAATAGATATTGCCCTGGTCATTTTGGGTAGTCGTACCCTCTTGATAACAGGGAGGGAGTTGGTATTTTGGTGGCTGGAAGGATGGTATGATGTGAGGCAGTGGTATTGACCTAGAATACTGCTTGTGGGAGATAAGTGATGGCGAAGGTGGTATCCATAACTGAGGTGAAAGTGAAGCCCTGCACTCTTGTACAGGTGCTTTGTGAGGCTTCAGGACATCCAGTTCTACGTTGGCATGGCTCAAGTGAGAGTTCCTCTGAAATGTCACAGACTGTGGTCTGGGAATCTTCCTGTGACACTTGCAAAACCAGTAAACCAATAGCATCAGGACCACCCCAACAGTGACACAGAGACTGCTTAGTAAGGCAGATGGGGTCTTCCTAATCCGGGTGTCATTCTTGTCTTGAAGTGTAGGAACAGTACTGCTGAAAGACCCATTGAATGGCTTTGTACTGGAAAAGCAGACTTTGCTGTATGAAATGTTGAAAATTACTTCAATTTTGTATTCTGGCAACATTGCTTGGACAAAGTGTGGGCTAACATGCCCACCTGGCACTCTTAACTTCTCCAGTGCTTCCTGGATTTCATCTTTAGCGCACCAGCATGAAGATGTGTTGGCACTTGTACATAGCGAACGGTTATACCATGAGATTACCGTGGACCCGGGTTTGAGAGCGGTCACCACGATGTCTTGGGGACTGCTGGAGTTCAAATAGAGGGAGAGCTTCTCTAGAAACAAACTAATCCTTTTTCTCTCTCTCAGGAAAGAGTAGTAGCTGTTTTTTGTTCTGACGGTGTAAAGGTGGCACGGTACGTCGGTGGTCTTCAGAAGATCAACGGTGAAGGATTCCCGGGCAGTCAGTCCTCCTGAATCTGTGGCAGACAGCACAAACTCCTGAGGTGAATACTGGAGATCGATCTCGAGAGGATAGCCATGCATGGTTTGCTGAGAGGTGTTAAATTGCAGCCAGCTTTCTGATCCCCATGGAGAGCCATCAGCTGGAACGATTTGTAGAGATAACCGAGTTGAGTTGCCGTCTTCCTCATCATAAAATGTATTGGCAGGTATAGGAAAAAAGAAGAGGCATCCAATAGTTGCTGTTAGGAATTTAATGGAATGAACAACCTTTGGGGAAGTGTTTGCTTGCCCTTTGGAGAGGAGGGAGGAAAGGAAAGAATTATGAGGGGAAAAAAAAAATAGCCATCTGACACTAATTGATAGCAAAGAAATCTCGGCAGCCTCGTAGGACTGTGGAGCATGTTGGCTAGAAGGGACCTCTGGAGGTCATCAGCCAGCCTCCCACTCAAAGCAGAGCTGTAGCCAAGAGGAAATGAGATCAAGCATGGCTTTGCCTAGTTGAGTCTTAAAAACATCTGAGGATGAAGTGTCCCAAGTCTCTCTGGGTGACTTGTTCCATTGCTGCATTAACCCCCGAGTGAAAAAGTTTTCCTGAGGTCTTACCTCAGATGCAGTTTTGTGCCTATTGCCCCTTGTTTTGTCATCTGCCACTTTTCAGAAGAGAAGTGTTACATTGCCCTCTAGACTCCTTTTTGAGAAACAGTACTCCTTATGAATTTTTTTAGGGTCAGCAGAACTCCTTACTGCTTTTCTTACATTATTTCCCTTTGTGGTAGACATTTCAAATCTTTCTTTCCTATGAAGTTGGTAACTGAGCGTAGCCACCTAGCTACAGCATCATTTTGGAAGACAATTTCAAGATTTTTTTTTAAAATACTTTCCCCAATTGCATTAAGACGAAAACGTGTTGGAAATCTAGAGTTTCTGTAGCATTTTTAAATGGTGATCACGTGCTAGTCCTTGGGAGACTTAGACTGAAAATACATTGAGTGGTAACGATTTAAAATCCAATAAAGCACTCTGTTTTTTTCAAACCCAAGCCTCTGACCTGCAAATGACAACAGATACTGGGAACTGGTAAGGGAAATTCTGGACTTGCCTCACTTCTACTGAAACTTAAGCTTTTAACAGTGCAGTAAAGTGTTGTCCTTGATCACATCTTAAATATACTTATGCAAATAAAGTTACATATTTATTTATTTAAAGAGTTGTAAATATGCATAACAATGTTCTTTTTAGCCTAACGTATTAGTCAGGTCTTGTATAGTGCCTTTTCAAACCATAACAACTTATTCTGGTAACTTTTACACAGAAATGTCACAATATGCCTCTCAGGTGATGCATTTCCTTCATGGTGGCAGTTAATTATGTCTCATTTCTAAGGCTTTAAATACCAAAGAATAAGGATGATGTTCCTTCCTATTATTGCAGGCTTCTTGCTTGAACACATTTATTTTTGCACTTTGTGTTGCTGGAAAGCTTAGATAAACTTCAGGGTCCCTCCTTGTATGGTTGGATGGTCTACTGAAATCTGAGTCTGGGTTACACTCCAGGCTGCCCGTGACACTTCACCGTGTGAAGACTCTAGCGCAGGTATCTCGTTAGCAGGGCTGTCGTCAGGCATTACCTTGGGTTGCCTTTATTCCCAAAATTAAGTTTGCAGGAGCCCCTGGGAGTGCACTTGCACAAGCTGAGATCCTCAGAAAATACAGAATCTCACCATTATGTTTCTATGTGAAGTGTCCTCTTGGGAAACAGACACAATTCTGGAAGGACATTGAAGTGCTGGAGCGTGTCCAGAGGAGACCCACCAAGCTGGTGAGGGGCCTGGAGAACAAGTCCTATGGGGAGAGGCTGAGGGAACTGGGCATGTTTAGTTTGGAGAAGAGGAGGCGGAGGGGAGACCTCATTGCCCTCTACAACTCCCGGAGAGGAGGTTGTAGAGAGGCAGGGGTTGGCCTCTTCTCCCAAAGGACGAACGACAAGACCAGAGGAAATGGTCTGAAGTTGCAGCCAGGGAGATTTAGATTAGATATTAGAAAGAATGACTTTACTTAGAGGGGGGTCAGGCCCTGGAACAGCCTGCCCAGGGAGGGGGTGGAGTCACCATCCCTGGAGGGATTTAAGAAACGTGTAGACATGGCTCTTCAGGGCATGCTCTAGTGCCCAAGATTATTGGTTTATGGTGAGGTGTTGAGTGTGGGGTTTAGTTGGTGGGTGCGGTGGTTTTGGTGGACGTTTGGTGTGGTGTGTTTTGTATTTGTTTGGTGGTTTTTTGTGTGTTTTTTTTTTTTTTTGTGGTTGGACTCGATGATCTCAGAGGTCCCTTCCAACCACTAAGATTCTGTGATTCTGTAATTCGTGAAGAAACAACTCTTAACTCTACCAGATCCTGAAATGGAACTCGCGTATGAGGTAGTTATTAAACCATGTTGTTGTTTCATCTCCTATTTTCAACACTAATCCACCTTTTTTTTTGTTTTGTTTGGGGATTGTGTGAGAATATGTTTGGTTTTTCCTTGTGCCATTGAGCTGTGTTCAGCATCAAGAATAATTTCAGATTAATCAGGCAAGCAGTGGCTGTCTCAGCATCACCCCCCACTTCTGGAGGTGGCAGACACCCTGCTTGGGACAGGATTACTTTGAGTGCTGCACGTCTGCCCAGTTGGAAGAGCTCCTATGAATACGTGAGTGGACACCAAGTAAATTGTAGGATGATAAAATGCTGTGGCAAATTCAAAAGGAAGTCTTCTGTGACTGTTGGGTGGAGCTCGTGGGCTTTCAATTCTGTGACTGTTGGGTGGAGCTCGTGGGCTGGCTTAGGGAGTAAGGGGGAAGAGCAGGACACAGGGAGGTCTTTCTGCACTTTCTGGATCTTACTTATTTGTGCTTCCTACACTTTGGACCAAATTGCAAGATTTGAGTAAAATCATGCCCTAATCTCATCCTCTCCTTATATATTAGACAATGTAAATAATAGGGAGGGATTAATTCATAAGGACACGAATCTTTAGGTCATAATAATTTGAGAACTGCACGGGTCCTACTGTAGGAAACCAGAGCAACCTTGCAAAATGGATAAATAGGTTGATGACAGCTATGTTCAGAACTAAGAACACGGAATTAAACTTCTTTTTTACCTGGGGTTATATTCTGCAGCTCTTGTGAAACAGAAAATGGAGGAAGAATCCATGTGCTGTCCACAGACTGTGGCCTTCCAGATGTGGGAAACAGCAAGGTGCTTGGGTCCTGGTGCGATGGCAGTAGTGTCTGAGCCACTCCTGTGGAAATGGGAAAATCGTTACAGTTTAAGGTGAAAGATCATTTATATTTCTGTAAAAGGAATCTGATGTTAATAATTTGCTATAGGACTGGGAATGTAGTTTAAAAGCTTCTGTGGCATGCGGTTGAGAACTCTTTGCCAGCATCTGCCAGCATGGGAAGGAAGCTGGAGTTCAAGCTCCCCGTTAGAAAATCAGGGAACTCTTTACCCAGTTGGCTTCTCTCGCTGGAGCAGAAAGATATTTAACATCTCTAGATGGCCTGTGTTTGCAAGAGTGTTAACGGGAGCATGTTAGGGCTGTGTTGTCCATCTGTGGGCTTTGGCAGATGCTTTCTTGGACACCTGATTGCAAACCTAAATGTTTCAGACTGCAGTCTTGCACTATGGGTATAGACTTAACGTAGGTCTAGTAAAGTTTTACAAAGAAGATGGTTCTTAAGGGCATTAACAAGGTCAATGCATTAAAAATAGGAGCCATCGGGTCACTCTACAATGAAGGAATAGTTTGGCTCCGAGTGCTGCACTTAGTATTTAAGTTACAGATGTAATACAAGCCCATTCAGCCCGTCCAGAGAAGGGCGACAAAGATGGTGAGGGGTCTGGAGAATAAGTCTTATGAGGAGAGGCTGAGGGAGCTGGGGGTGTTCAGCCTGGAGAAGAGGAGGCTGAGGGGAGACCTTATTGCTCTCTCCAACTCCCTGAAAGGAGGGTGTAGAGAGGTGGGGGTCGGTCTCTTTTCTCAAGTCACAGGCGACAGGACGAGAGGAAATGGCCTCAAGTTGCGCCAGGGGAGGTTCAGGCTGGATATTAGGAAAAATATTTTCACTGAAAGGGTTATCAGGCATTGGAATGGGCTGCCCAGGGAGGTGGTTGAGGCACCATCCCTGGAGGTGTTCAAAAGACGGGTTGATGTAGTGCTGGGAGGTAACAAGGTCAATGCATTAAAAATAGGAGCCATCGGGTCACTCTACAATGAAGGAATAGTTTGGCTCCGAGTGCTGCACTTAGTATTTAAGTTACAGATGTAATACAAGCCCATTCAGACATAATCCTGCAAATTTACCCAGCTGGTCCCACAAACATGTCATCTCTATAGTCTAGTGTGTACTTAAGCCTGTGTCACAGATTGATGCAGTTGGAGGAGGGCTATAAAGAGTGTCTGGTCTAATTCCATACTCTGCAGGATACACAACTACTTCTGTGTCATTTCTGATAAATATTTATTGTTCTGTTCTCACAGACCCTCCACAATGTTCCCCAAGCATCTCCTCAAATGTGCAAATTTACCCAACTGGTCCCACAAACATGTCATCTCTATAGTCTAGTGTGTACTTAAGCCTGTGTCACAGATTGATGCAGTTGGAGGAGGGCTATAAAGAGTGTCTGGTCTAATTCCATACTCTGCAGGATACACAACTACTTCTGTGTCATTTCTGATAAATATTTATTGTTCTGTTCTCACAGACCCTCCACAATGTTCCCCAAGCATCTCTTCAAATGTTTTATTATCCTTGCTGTGAGAAAGTTTATCTAATGTCTAACTTAAATCATCTTAGCTGCAATTGAAGTTCATTAGTACTACTTCAGTTCCCTGGGGATACTGAAAGCACTTCATTCCTCTTTTTGGTAGACTGTTACATAAATCTGCATCTTTCCTCAGTCTTCTAACAAATTAATTTCAGTTTGTCATGTTTTCTCGGCTTCTGCCCCTCCATGTATTCTTTCAGAGCTTTTTCAGTAGGTCCACACCCTTCCTTACTTAGGGTGGCCAAAGCTGGGGTTGACCAAGTTGGATGAAAAAAATTACTTTCCCGTTGTGGAACGCTGCTGCTAACACATCTGTACTGCGGTGAAGTCCTGCTTTTGCAGGAGAACCTGTATTGAATTATTCTGTCAGGACTCTCGGGGCAGGAAAGAAGATGAATAGAAAGGCTAATCTTCAACATACCTGGTATGCTGCTGGACACATAAGAAGTGGAATTGAATAAAGTCTCCAGAGGTGCTTCTGCAGCATCCAGCTTGATGGCTGAGATGTTGTGTGACTCCAGGGTAGGCTCCGTGATGATTGGCAGAATCCTTCTTGTTTCCAGATCTCTGTCTGAATACCATTCCTTCGTGCTGCTGGATAAAACACTTGCAGACTGCATCTCTGGTCTGAGCATGCTGCCGCCGTAAGAAGAATGAAGTGTATTTGTTGGTCTAGATAGCTCAGTCATGTCAAAGCTAGAGAAGTCTACTGGCAGAGTAAGAGCTGGAGTGCTATCAGAATGGGACAGAGTGATCAGTCTTGGTTCACAAGGTGCTTCAGCTTTACTAGGGGAAGTGCCATGTAACGTGTTAGAAAAGCAGGCTGAGGCTGCGTGGCTGAAATTCAATTTGGGATGAAGGGTCTGTGCTTCTTTCTGTGTTACAGGAGAAACGGGGCTTTTGCCTCCGGCAAATGGGAACCCATTGGGCAGTGGGGTAGTCATCAATGGTTTAGATAACTGGTCATAGTTACTGGCAGATAGCTGGCTCAGACTGCCACTTGCTAGCACAGGGGGAAAGGTGTCATCGATGGGAAGGGTGAAGTCAGGTAAAGTTGTGGCTCTTACTGAGGCTTTTGGGAATAGCAAAGGGACTGTTTCTGGAGAGAGGGATGCACTAGCAAGCATTTCAAGTTCTGGAACTTTGCTGTAATCTGGCACTTCTGAGACTGACATTGCTCCTGACAAAAATACATGGAATTCTGTCTTAGAAGGAAATGCCTCTGCTGAGCTGTGAGGCCATTCATGAAGAGTGTTTATCACCCAAGTGTACATGGGCCTGGAAAGCTGGTCTGTGTCTGAAGTGACGTCCTGTAGGAAATGGTATGTGGATACTTCTGATTTACTAGAAAGAAAATATGAGTCCATCTCAGGCACATGAGGCTTCAGCTGCTCTACCAGCAAGGACATGCCAGAAGCTCCAGTAGGCAGCACTTCTGGTTCATTGAAGAGAAGTGTTTTAGTAGTCAGTGAAGGTGAAAGATCTGGAAAACTAGAGTCTGCAAACATAATAGATGCTGGTGGGTTAGTTGGCATGTCCCATGTGGAGTTCATTTCTAAGGTGAGCAAACTTTCTTGACTTACAAGATGCAGAAAAATATCCATCTTAAAACTTGCCATTGTTATACTTTCTTCACCGAAAGATGGTAAACTCTGAGTAGGCAATACCACAAGTTGTGTGAGTAAGTGGCTTGGTACAGTAGAGGACAAAGGCCTGGAAGCATCTCCTGCAACTGATCTCTGGGTAATTCCAGTCAGTTTTAATGTAGGTGTTGGTGTGATCCTTAATTGCCTACGTTGTCGTCTTGGAGACTTTCTTTCATAATCCCCTCTCCTAAGTATTCTCCAGCCAGCAATTTCATACCCTAGCAGCTGTGAGAGGTGATGCGAGTCAACGTTGTGCTGCAGGACCTGGATGAATTCGTGAAGCGCAGCAAACCCTCCACACTTCACGGGCCAGGAGAGACCTACGTAATGGTTCACCCCAAAGTCAAGGTGCCCAGAGTCTTCAGCCAGTACGGTCAGGCTCTGCGAGCCTCTGTGTGCTGAGTCTCTGTATTGCA
The DNA here is from genome assembly GCF_001431845.1 of Calidris pugnax. Taxonomy (NCBI): domain Eukaryota; kingdom Metazoa; phylum Chordata; class Aves; order Charadriiformes; family Scolopacidae; genus Calidris; species Calidris pugnax. Next base: position 641,279 of record NW_015091069.1, read on the forward strand.
ACAGGGTTAGGAGGGAGGAATCCAGGTGGAGATACTCCGCCATCGTGTGCACGATGTAGAGGCGTTCCTGTGCTCCCAGGGTTTCTGCTCCAGTAGAGAGAATGATTTCAGCAGAAGTGATGGGGACTTCCTTCCCACACCTGATATTGAAAGTCCAAAATGGTATTGGTTCACAGTCATTTATCTGTCCCCCTGTTTTTATGAAGATACCTGTTTTGGACTTAGTCTATCATCTTACGAACGTGTATCACTCAGTTTTACCTCAGTCCAAAACTTCCTCCTACTGGATACACGTATGTTTCCCACTCTGTTAACTTCAGGGAGTGCTAATTTTAATCCCCTTGCCTCTAATTTTAATCCCCTTGCCTGTGTAGAACACAGCAGCGTGGTCTGCATTTTCCAGACACTATCCTCATTATGTAAATAGTTCACTTGGCTATTCCTAGTCCATTAGGCATCATTAGGAAGGTACCATTAGTGGAAATAGTGTGCTGTGGAGGCGGTTCAGAGCCTTGCCTGGGAGCTTGCCTCTCTCCCTGCTGACAGAAGAGCTCTGGTTCCCAACTGGGGCAGGGAGGCTGGGTGACACCCGTAGAGTGGCCACCTGGAGAATCAGTGTCCCAGTGCCACTGGGCTTGCAGTCTTCGTGTACTGCTCAGGCACAAGGAAGCCTCCTGCTTTCAAATTCAACATGAGCTCATTCAACGTTTTTTTGGGGTTCTTTTGTTTTGTTTTTGTTTCCCTGATGTCATTCCCCACGGTAGGAAAAAAAGCCACCCTGTGTCAGCTCGGGAGCACCTACCTCTTTTTCTATTTTAATTTCCCCCTTCCGCCCCTCCGCGCTGATTAAGGCAAAAGGAGTTGGAAGCGAGCAGTACTTACTGGTAGCTGTTTGGCATGAGCTTCAGGCTCTCCTCCGTGTCCAGGAAAAAGGTGTCATCCTGAACGTGGATGGTGAAATTTCCAGCAGCTCTTGGTGTTTTTGGGGCATGTGTCCTTCCAGGGGCAGCTATGTTCAGCAGGTATACGCCGCTCTCCCCCGCCATGGGCAGCCCTTGCAGTGTGTTTGTGCTGGGGTTGAAGTCCAGCCATTTTGGCAAATCTGCACCGCTGGCTAAGGTGACCTGCTCCGGAAGAGGATGGCAGATAAGCAGAATTAGAGATGGGAAATGGTTTACTGCTCTAGTTTCACATAATTGCCACTTCTACCCAAAGTTCAGAACAGCCACAAATCATCCGTTTAATAATCGAGAAACCACAGTGCCTTGATTTTCACGTAGGGCTTGTTTTGTATGTTTTTTTAATGTAACGATAACGCTTACTGGCTATTTTTTAAAATCCTGAATTCTTTGGACTGCAGGTAGATAAAGTACATGTTGTGCAGGAGCTCTGTTTATTTGCTTAGTATGTAACTGCTACATGGCAGTGAATAATGGTGAGATTTTTGCCATCAGGTCTGCCTATTTCTAATACATCTGAGGCACTTCTGTAGTAGAAGGAGATTTTTAACGACACAAAGCGAACGGCCGTTCTCTGCAGGATTGTACCAAGAAGTGCGTTGAATAGCATTACCTTGTACTGAGTTATCCTTCCCTGAAAGGCAAACCCTGGCACTGGATAATGGAATATTTTCCCCAGGAGGACGGTTGCGTCTGGGATTCCTTGCAGGCTCTTTGTTTCTTCATGTGGGTTATTTGATCCCTTGGCAACCGCCGCCGGCGTGTTCACACAGAGAGGTACCAGCGCCAGGAGGAGAGGGAGCAGGGGCAGGACTCGTGTCCCCAGGACCAAAGGGGCCCCCGAGGCAGGAGGGTTGCTGTGGGTGCCCACTGGGTCCCCGCAGGGGTCCATCCTCACCTGGTGGGTTCCTAGGGCTGCGTGCCGCTGGCAGCCGGGCACCGCTACCACCAGATTGTGTTTTGGAGCTGAGGGGGGAAAAAAGAAAACCCAAGTCCACGTGTGCTTCAGCTCAGTCACCTTCATCTGGTGAGGAAAGCAGAAAGCTGTCAGAGATGGCAAGGCTGCAACCTGCATTGGTTACAGCCCTGCTGGTCCGTGGAGGCCACACTGAGGTCTGGGGAGGGTTAAAAGCTTTTAAAAGGGAAGCAGAAAGCTGTCAGAGATGACAAGGCTGCAACCTGCTGGTCCGTGGGGGCCACACCGAGGTCTGGGGAGGGTTAAAAGCTTTTAAAAAGCCCCGGTACTTACCCTCGCTGCACCATCCAGCTGAAGGTTTTTCATGAGAAAGCACCATGTAGCACAAAGCCGGTTCATAACACTTTTTAACAAAGCCCTGGTACTTACCCTCGCTGCTCCATCCAGCTGAAGGTTTTTCATGAGAAAGCACAAAGCCGGTTCATAACACTTTTTAACCCAGTTTTCTTCAGACTCGCTGTTGCTCCCATCTCCTCTTCTGTCATGGTAAAAGCCCACTTGGTCTCTAGGAGATGAAATGCTACCCTAGGGCCTCCTCAGGGGGGCCTTCAACATATGGCTCAGAGGAGAGCCAGATAAACAGCAGAGTAACCTGACCCGCCAGGATTTTGTGGTATTGTGGTAGCAAAGGGAAAGGTGAGTGCAAAGGCAGGCTGAGAATCAATATCCTTTGCTTTGTAACCTCAAGGGCTGGACTTTTGACTTGCTACGTTTGATGATGCTTTTTCAAGAGGAGATAAATGCAATAATAAATAGTGAGAGAGTTCCTGCAGGTGTGGAGCTCTCATAAACCTGTGAGTGGCTCCCAACTTTGAGACGAGAAGGGCATACACTATGCTTGGTCTGTCCTGCTTAGGACAGCTTTATTTAACAGCACACAAGAAGAAAACAACTGTAGGCAGCAGCAACATTCACTAGGAATGAGGTCTTGCTCTGCTGATTTTTAACAAATATTTTCTTCCTCCTGTTTGTGGGTGTATTTGCAGTGTGCTTTGTAGTAGTTGCCAAACTTCCTGTCGTGCTCCATTGCCCAGATCCCTTCCGTTTTAGCGACGAGTAGCGCGTGCTTTGGATAGAGCGAGAAACAGGAATGGAAATCAGTGCTCCCAAGTACTCACATGTAAAGACAAAAATTGTGTGGTATCTCCTGGAACACAGTGGTTTACTAGAGCCTGCAGTGTGACCTACTGGAAGTAGGCACTGAAAAAAAACCCCAAAACAAACCAGAAAACCAGTTGCCCTCCTGATAGGCGGGCAGAGCTCGGTGAGTGCTCTTGAGGCTGTTAGCTGCTTTTGGAGAGAGAGGAATCTATGTCCACCTAAGCCTGTTTCCATTGCAACTGGGATTGGATCTGAATAAATCAAAAGTTGTGTTTCTCTGATTATGCTTAGTTTCCTTGAGAAAAAAAGTTGCTACACTCAAATTTCCATTTCTCATTGTCGGTGTCATGCTCATTTCTTCTGCAATCTCTAAAATCTTAATGGCCTGTCTTCATTCACTGATTATGAAACTACGAAAAGAGCGAGTAGGTGGTAGGGCAGAAGCTCAAGTTGGAGATGAGAACCTTTATTTAGAGAATATAATTCTTATGTAAGGGAATGGGTGCTTGACAGCTGACTAATCTCCTAATGAATTTGCCTCCTGAGAGCTTAGTAAATATTGTAAATATTGCCATGTAACCATGTATGAATCATCAGCGTGCTCTAAAATGATGGGAACGCTCTGAGATCTCTTGGTTGCTGTGAGCTAAAAGTAGTCAAAACCTTCTCCAGAAGTGCAACATCTGCTCCAGTTCAGGGATCCAAAGCCTATGGACCCACCTGCATTTTCGGAGGGGGGAAATGCCAGTGAGCGTTTCACCTATTTGGGTCCCTCCTTAGTGACTTTTGACCTACTGGCTTTGAAAACAGCAAATATCATGTTTTTCTCTGTAGCGTCAGGCGAGGCAGGATATTTTCACATCGTGTGCTATCTTGGTGCTCTGGATGTAAACTTAATAAAACTTTGCATGAATGTGCCAGGGAAGCTTAAAATAATTAGATTTTTAACACTTTTCTGGAGATGTCCTATAATTCTCACTGTAGCACAATTACTGATCTCATAATTAATTTTTCTGGCTAAATTGCAGCAGAGGCACGTGGCAGTCCATTGGGTAAATGCCTTTTAATAAAAACAGAAATCGTCTTAAACGTGACTCTGGCTAAATGCAGGGAAACTTGTGAAAAAATGTAGCTCCTGGCTTAAAGTATTTATTTCTTACCCATAACCAAGAAATATCAAAGGTTTTATGGAATAACTTCATTTTCATGTGATTTCATGACCAGATCCAGTTGAACCAAATACACAGATGAAGGTGGGTAAGTGTAATCAAAAGCTCATCTGAATCAAACAAGACCCTTTGGAGGCACCTGTAAGTACTTGTAAAGATGAAAACGGCTCACTTATTTTGCTTCACTTCTAGCTTTAGACACGATCTTTTTCCTACAGTCTGTACTACATTTACACAGATAGGATCCTGAAATGGGGAAAAAACCCCACCCCTAAATCTTTGTTTGCGGCACCAAAGAACACAACTGGAGGATACGCTCTCCATCTTCTCTTTTCTTTTTGGTTTGTGTTTTGGGTTTGTTTTGTTTTGTCGTGGGTTTGGTTTTTTTCCAAGATGCGATGAAGCAAGGGAGGGGAAACAGCCTTGTAAAAGGGAAATCATGACTGTCTTGTTTCCCTGTGCTGCTCCTGCCAGAGGAAAGGGGATCCAATGTCCAGTCCTTCTCTGTGCAACATTTAGCTAGCCTGCTTGGAGGGCTTTAGGGTCTCCTGCAACATCCAAAATAGAATGGTTGAGTTTTATGGCCTCTACCATAAAGCTAATGTTTTTTTTGATGAGGTTGTTTCTTATACCCATGAAATCCCCAGCACTTGGAATCAAGTAATTGCTTGGCAATTGTGACTTCCTTTTAAGACACATTGGTTTTCCACAGCTGCCTTCTCTGCTGCCAAGGAAATCTAGATATTTTCCCAGTATCCCCAGAAAATTCAGGAAGCAGAGTGTGACTTCAAAATAGTTTCTCTTAGGAGGTCTGATTCATTATTTTTTTGCGTGGCTGTGCTGACAGCCCTGGAGTCCCCACCTCGATAACTGCCTGCCAGGCAGCTTCAGCATGGCTTGGAGTGATGTAACAAAGTCTGGTGGTAGCACGTTTTCTGCTGAATTTTTCAGTATAGGAATTGTTCACCTTTTTCCTTTGACTTCCATTATACTCCAGGAAAACACTCTTGTGTTGGAGTTGCCTGGTAACACCTGCAAAATTGGCAGCTGGTGCGTTGTGTCTTCTGCAAAATACAGGAGATGTTTTTGTTTGGATTGCTGCAATAAGCACATTGTCTGTTTCTGGAAGACAGAAACCTGGTAACTGGGTATTGGGAAAGACATAAATGCACGTGATGGAAGAAAGGAGGCTGTATGTTCCTGTGAGCATAAACCAATGTCACTCCTGTGTGCCAGGCCAGCCAGAACGAGTGCCATCGTGGTGATGCAGCCTTTCTGGGCAGGGACAAAACGCCTCAGGGCACAAAACATGCTCATTTCCAAGAAGTGTTCATTTTACCTCATTCATTAAATAGGGTGATTTTTAACAGCTCGCTCAGTTCAGAGGCAGGGCTGTTTGAAAGGGGGACACATGCTTTATTTTCGATCTGCAGGAAGTCCAGTGTCCTCATGGAGATGCTGCTTCCCCCCTCGCTGGTTCAATGGAGTCACACAGCACACGTGGCTCCATGTAAATTATGGAGAAAGCCAAGATTTTAGTATCTGTGATGTGTCAGAAAAAGAGCTGAGTTTCTGTTCATGTCTTTTCTTACTTCAAAATATCAAAAACCCACCATAATCTCACGAATTTTAAATGTGATGGTGTCTATCTTTGAGTTGCTGCCTCAGGTTTTCTTTCTTTTTCTCTTATTTTAAAATGAACAGAAGAAAGAGTGGAAAGGACAAGGGAATAACATCTGAGGGAAACCTTCTTCTTAAACCTTGCATCTAGAACTTGCTTCTAGTTCTCATTCTGCTTTGCACTTGGAAAGTGCTTTCAGTTCCCATCTCCCTTCCCCCCCCAAACCCTCATGTTTCCTCTGAGAAATTGTCTACGTGGGAAAATTTAAACATGAAAGCCAAGGTATGAATTTATACCAGGGTTGAATTTGTTTTTAACTACCCATGTGAACACTCCTGTGTTTAAAAATGCTACAAGCATTTTTTTTCAAATCATGGTTTTCTTTTCCTCTTTAAAACTTAGCTTATGACGTTGCAAATTGCTTAAATGGAGCTGAAAGACGTAGTAAAAGGACTTAGGCGCTGATATACCTGCAGTTATGTATCTAGCAGATAAAAGTTTCCTGCTCAGACAAGCCCTCACTATTTCATCTTAGGTTTTTTTTTTTCCCTAAGGAGAGTTAGAGACTGAAAAGAAAGAATTTACTTCACTGATTTCATACTCTAAAGTTCCATCTTTTTGGTTTCTATTTCAACTTCCTTGAAAATGGGGAAACCAGATTAAGTTCAAAGTTTCCATATTTTTGAAATGAAAGGTCATCTTTTGATAAAACTAGAAATTATATTAAATCTGGGGCTTTTCAAAGTTATTAGCTATGTAATAAGTGAAGGGTTGCTCGATTGGCTTGAATAAAGATGCCATGTTGTAGGAAAGTTTTATTTTTAATGCTGCACTCTGCGGGAAGGGAGAGAGGAGACAGTGCTAGAGCTGCCCGTAATGCAGGATTTACACCTTTTGTTAAATTCATTGAGACCTGCAGACCTTTAAAACTGCCTGTACCTCTCTCCAGCTGTTGATAAAATCATGGGCCATTACTTCAAAAGGGATTTTAGAAATCCTATCAGCTGGTATTACTCTAAGCTGTCCTTCATGGCCAATAGAGCTCCTGACTGAAATCTTTTGCAATGCACTTACTTTACTTTTGCTCTTTTTTTTTTTTTTTCTTGCCTTTTTGTTTTTTTTCTTTTTGTTCAAATGGGGGAGCCTGAGCAGAGCTGTTTGTACAGACACCGGGGCAGGATGGAAGCCAGCAGGTCAAGTTTCAACCTCGTGTGATTATTATTTTTTGTTTTAAAAGGAGGTGGGGTTATGGACCAAACAAGGAGCAAAAGGTTTATAAAGGCCCCGCTGACAGAACCTTATTTATGGTGCCTGCTGCTGCTCCCAGGCTCAGCTTTCACGTTCAGCCAGTGATGCTGGCTTCCCACAGCAGATTTTCAAACAAGTTGCTGTAATAACCTCCTAATGTTGGTTTTTTTTGTCTCACTCAGTGGGCTCGGTTTAGCCTTGCTCTTAGCTGATGTGACAGTTTGGGACAGAGCTCCCTTCCCCTGGCCACCAGCCCTGAATCTGTCTGAAAGCCCTTTGTCCCTCCACTGATACAGATGCTGCTGCCATTGCTCTGTCTTTATATTTGGTGGTTTCTATCTGCTTTGCTGGAAAGAAGGGAAAATCTTTCCATTTGGTGGTTTCTATCTGCTTTATATTTGCTGGTTTCTATCTGCTTTGCTGGAAAGAAGGAAAAATCACATTTCCTCATGATCAGATGTGGCTCCTTCTCATAAGGAGAGTTTCAAAAGTGTTGAAAATGGGGCAATTTGTTTGTTTGCCCTCCTTCACCCCTGTTTGTTGTTTAAAGTGAGTCCTAAAGCTCTCTTTAAAAAGCAAACAAGTAACAGCTGAAACCCCTGTGCCTTTCTTGTGTTGCAGAAACTGAGAGGCTGTTGACTGATGGCAGACTGAAAGCAAATTTATAGCCAGATCCCTCTTACCAATTTTTCCTCCCAGATGTTTTTCTTTCTATGCTTGTTTTACTTTGGCAATTAACTAAACAAACTTCTCTCTTTAGCAATGAGCTAATGGAGTCTGGTTTCCCTCCGGTTTTTCTGCCTTTTTTGTCTCTCTTAATGATCTCAACTTTGTCCTCTGCCACATGGGCTGTGGGGAAGGGCAGTGAGGAGCTGAGCAGGGCTGGCTCTGGCTTCCCCTTCCCTCAGCGAGGACACACATTTGGATTTCTGTCCTTTACCCAAATTCCAGTTTTCGAAAAAAACTTGAAAGAACATAATTCTCAAGGTGTCCTTAAGATCCCTCCCTGTCCAAATGCTCTCAACTGGCCATCAACAGGGTCAGGTGCTTTTGGCTGGGAAGAGTCTTTAAACTAGGTTAGGAAGAGGCTTTTTAAACTGGAAGGGCTTTTAAACTGGGTTTGGAGGGGGATGGGGGTGTAACCAGGATTAACTAAAGTGGAGCCCAGGAGCAGCACGGCAGTGCCTGTGGGTAAAAGTGCTAGCAAGGTCTTGCAGGCTGTTGTCTCAGTGGAGGTGGGGATGGTGACCCATGCAGGAGCAAAGACCTGAGGGGTAGTGATAGGTTGGCAACTACAGAAGGGTTTGAGCACCATCAGGTGGGAATTAGGGCTCGTCCCACCCATAAAAGTGGCAGGACAGTTAGCCCAGCTGAAGTGCAGCTACACGAATGCAGGCAGCATGGGCAACAAACAGAGGGAGCTGGAGGCCATCGTACAGCAGGGAAACTATGAAAAAGTTGCCATCACAGAAACGTGGTGGGATGACTTACGCAACTGGAGTGCTGCTATGGATGGCTACCAACTTTTCAGAAGGGATAGGCAAGGAAGGAGAGGCGGTGGGGTGGCCCTCTATGTTAGGGACAGATTGGAATGCCTAGAACTGAACAATGTCAATGACAGTGTTGAGTGTTTATGGGTAAGAATCAAGGGGAAGGCCAATAAGGCAGACATCATGGTGGGAGTTTGTTACAGACCTCCCAGCCAGCATGTAGAGGCTGATGAAATGTTCTATAAGCAGCTGGCAGAGGTCTCGCGATCGCTCGCCCTTGTTCTCTTGGAGGACTTCAACTCAGATGTCTGTTGGAAATATAACACAGCAGAGAGGGAATAGTCCTGGAGGTTCCTGGAGTGTGTGGAAGACACAGCTCCTAACACAGCTGGTGAGTGAGCCAACCAGGGAAAGTGCCCTCCTGGACCTGCTGCTTGTTAACAGGGAAGGTCTCGTGGGGGACATAAAGGTTGGAGGCTGTCTTGGGCAGAGTCATCATGAAATGATAGTTTTCAATTCTTGGAGAGGCAAGGCAGGGAGCCAGCAGAACTGCCACCTTGGACTTCCAAAGGGCAAACTTTGGCCTGCTTAGGAGCTGGTTGAGAGTGTCCCTTGGGAGACAGTCCTGAAGGGCAAAGGTGCCCATGAAGGCTGGTCATACTTCAAGGAGGAACTCTTAAAAGCACAGGAGAAGGTCATCCCGAGGTCCTGAAGAAATAGCAGACAGAGAAGACGACCAGCCTGGCTAAATAGAGAGCTTTGGCCGGACCTCAGGAACAAAAGGAAAGTTTACAGTTTTTGGAAAAGTGGCTTGGCAACCTATGAGCAATACCAAGATGTAATGAAGCTATGCAGGGGGGATATTAGAAGGACCAAAGCTCAAGCAGAACTCAGCTTGGCCACTATTGTTAAAGATAACAAGAAGAGGTTCTTGCAGTATATCAATAGCAAAAGGAAGACTAGGGAAAATGTAGGCCCACTGATGAATGAGGTGGGCGCCCTAGTGGTGGAAGACACAGAGAAGACAGAGTTGCTGAATGCCTTCTTTGCTTCGGTCTTCACTGCTAAAGCTGTCCCTCATCAATCCCAGACCCTGGAGACAAGGGGAAAGGTCTGGAGAGAGGAAGATTTTTTCCCCCTGTAGAGGGGGACTGGGTTAGAGACCACTTGGCCAAACTTGGGCATCCATAAGTCCATGGGCCCTGATGGCATGCACCTGCAAGTGCTGAGAGAACTGGCAGGTGTTATTGCTGGGCCACTCTCCATCATCTTTGAAAGGTCATGGAGAACAGGAGAGGTGCCCAAGGACTGGAGAAAGGCCAATATCACTCCAGTCTGCAAAAAGGGCAAGGAAGACACAGTTAGTCTCATCTCCATCCCTGGGAAGGTAATGGAGCAACTCGTTCTGGATGACATCTCCAAACACGTTGAAGAACAGGAAATTATTGGAAATGGTCAACATGGATTTATCAAGGGTAAACCATGCTTGACCAATCTGGTATAACATCGTAGAAGGTTAAGTGGTTGGCTGGATGAGGAGAGAGGAGCAGATGTCATCTACCTTGACTTCAGCAAGGCTTTTGACATTGTCTCCCATAACATCCTCATTAGGAAATTAAGGAAGGGGACAGTGAAGTGGATTGAGAGCTGGCTGCCTGACAGAACTCAGAGGGCTGTGACTAATGGAGCAGGGTTGAGTTGGAGACCTGTAACCAGTGGTGTCCCCCAGGTCAATATTCAGTCCAGTTTTGTTCAATATATTCATCAATGACCTTGATGAGGGGACAGAGTGTATCCTTGGCAAGTTCGCTGATGATACCCAACTGGGAGGGCTGGCTGACACCCCAGAAGACTGTGCTGCCATGGCACGTTCGCTGATAATACCCAACTGGGAGGGCTGGCTGACTGAAGACTGTGCTGCCATCCAGCATGACCTGGACAGGCTGGAGAGCTGGGCAGAGAAGAACCTCACGAGGTTCAACAAAGACAAGTTACACTTTATCAAGTCCCCTTGATAAAGGGTCCTGCACCTAGGGAGGAAGAATGCCAGACACCAGTATAAGTTAGGGGTGGACCTGCTGGAAAGCACTTCTGAGGAGAAGGATCTGGGCATCCTGGTGGACAGTAACCTGTCCATGAGCCAGCAATGTGCCCTCGTGGCCAAGAGGGCCAATGGGATCCTGGGCTCTGCAGGGAAGAGTGTGGCCGGACGGTGGAGGGAGGTCACTCTCCCCCTCTGCTCTGCACTGGGGAGGCCACAACTGGAATCCTGCGTCCAGTTCTGGGCTCCCCAGTTCCAGAGAGACAGGGAAGAACTGAGGAAGAACTTCTTTGGGGTGAGGGTGGCAGAGCCCTGGCAGAGGCTGCCCAGGGAGGGTGTGGAGTCCCCTTCTCTGGAGATCTTCAAGCCCCACCTGGATGCTCCTGAGTGATGTGCTCTGGGCAGCCCTGCTTTGGCAGGGGGGTTGGACTGGATGATCTCTAGAGGTCCCTTCCAACTCTGATGATTCTGTGAAGAGGATGGGGTTCTCAGCAAGGACAGGCAGGCTGCAATTGCACAAGCTTCATTTCCTCATGATGCCGAGGTGGAAGGTTGTCAAATCAAGAACGAATATGTAACAATGTTGACCACTTCCTTTTATTTGGATTGGCCCATAGCTACCTGTGAGATACGGTTTCTGCCTTGCTTTTTTTCCTAGTTTCTGCCAATCTTCTCCCTGTTGTAGGTAAAATCAAGCATTGCCCAAAAAACCACAGCTCAGAAAAAGTGTTGCAGTGTTGTCTTGTGTGTGAAACCAGTGACTGCGGAGTCATTGAGGCCTCTACGGGCAGCCATGAGCCTGCTTTCATGTCTCTGAGGAATCACATCACTTATCAGTGATGAAGCCAGGAGTTTTGATAGGGGATTGAATATAATCCCTAAATAATTAATATGCCAGAAATTAAAGAAAACCAATTTGTCAGACTTTTAGAGTGGGTTGAGGCCTTCCCTGCAGGTCTGTCAATGCACCACAGCTTGCACAGCTCCTTGGATGCATCCATAAGCTCTTTTATCTCAGATAAGATCTCTGATAGATCTCACAGATCTCCTCTGAACAGCAGCACACATTTGTGCCCATTAGTTGGTGGAATTTTTGACATATTCTTTGAATGTCAGCCCGGGCCAAGAAGCATACTCTCACCCATGTCTACCCTATGCTCTTGTGCAAATAATAAAGCGTAGCACAATAAGAATCAGCCCCAGAATATAAATTGTGCTGAACTTGGGAGAATGGGAGAAAATAAAATAATTTAGTTTGTATAAATACCTCTTGCCTGAAATGAAATTATGTATGAAATGCACAAAGACTTTAGCTGGGCTTAGTAACTGCTCTTTTAAAAAGACAGCAGCCGGCTTCGCGGGGCTGCATTTTCAAAGCCAGATCTCAACAGTAGGCTTTGCTCTGATGGGGCACCAGGTAAATTAGCTAAGCTTTTACTAAAAGTTCAATTTCTTTTATTGTGGTCATTCAGAGCTCCTGGAAAAAGAACTATTTTTTTTAAGGGACCTAATTATAGATCTAGGAGCCTTACTTCAGGCTCTCTTTTTTTTCTCAAATATTAGTCTGGCTATTTGCCTAATTTTTTTTTTTTGCAGGCTGTTGTGCCTGGATGCTTTTATTTGCATACATAATGTTTGTTCCTGCAACAGTCACCACGGTAACAGCTTTCACTGTTGGTTCCTTTGGAAAGCAGGGCACCACGGTGACCTCCTGGCTGGGTGCTGGACCAGGAGCCGGGCTTCAGTCCCGCCTGGGTGGCTGCTGTTTGCCTTTGCCTGGGTTGCCCCTGGCAGGAACCAGCAAAGCATTTCCATGTTTGTTTTTTTTTTGGTTTTTTTTTTTTTTTTTGGGGTGCCTGTTGCTGTGCAGCCACCCAGACCCTGCCTAGCAACCTCCGGCCTCCAAAACGTTTGCCTCAAGGACTCTTTCCATACCCACGGGGTTTTCCTCACACCTTGCTCTTCAGCCCTGGTCCAGAGCCTTGCCCACATGCGGGAGAACCTCCAGACCTCCCCCCATCCCTGAGTTCCTCTGTAGCTCCTGCTGTATCCCTCTTGGTGTCTCTGTTTCCCTTCCCAGCCCCACGATGCCCTGTGGCCTTCACCACGCTGGGTGACTTGGTGCCTGTACCTCTGTTTATCTGTAATCGAGCCCCAGGCCACTGGGCAAATGTTGACTTTTTTGGGTACCAACTGTGTGGAGACAGGACTCTGGGTATGGTTCTTCTGTTCCTGAAATTCACGGACGTTTTCTTTGTTTATTTTGTTTCTATCGACTTTCCTATTTTTTCGACTGTGCCTGGACATGTCAAAACGATGATCAACTTGCATTAAATTCCCTTCATACTTCTTGATACTATTGATCTTTAGATCATCCACTGAAAGCACCTTAAAAGAAGGGCAGTTGTGTTGGTCCGTTGGTCTGTTTGGGTGGGTTTTTTTGTTTTTAAAGGAGAAATCTTTTTCAAGTTCAGCAGAGCAGGACTGCAAGCAGGTCTCCTCACCCTCCCTCCGATCCCCTCCTCGAGGGCTCAGCCTCTGTCACTGCTCTGCCATCGGGTCTGGGGGAAGTTGAATTTATGGGTCACCAAAAAGAAGCCTACGATACAAAATGGTTTATTTCCAAACTCCGCTTCTGTGTGTCTGCCAAGTGATAATTGGGGGGGGAAGAGAAACCCAACCCTCATGATACCCATTTGGCACATGACTGACAGATTTATGATAGGAGAGTTTCCTCCGTTTGTCTGGCAGTGAGCGATGGGGCCACGCAATTGTGTGTCCGCCTTCCCGCTGGCAAACGCTTCCAGCTGGATTCAGAGGACAGGAAATGATTTAGCGAAAGGCCTTTGGTGACAATTAACAGAATTCCTGCTGATAACTTTTTTTTTTTTTGGTCCTTTCCCTCAGAACATTTTTAGAGCAAGCATCAAGTCATTGTGGAATGGCATTGGAGGTGGGTGGTTACAGAAATTTGATGAGCGTCTCATGGAGTGGCTTTTATTTCTGCTGAAAGTATGATTTATTTTTTTTAATCTCCAGCTCTTTAGTATTCCACTCAGTGATCAGAACATCATAAAAATTTATTTTTCTTACCAGGCAGTCATACCCTAAAAACCAGCCCAATTTGTCCTCAAGCTATTGTCAAAGTAACCTAAGGAAAGAGGAAGATTGTCCAAGAGTCTCCCAGTGGGGAGGATCAGGGAAGCAGTTGATGCTTATGTCAGGAGTGCTCCAACTGCACTCTAAGCTGCTCACTTTGCCAGGAACAGCAAGGGGGCTCAAGGCCTGGGGTCACAAGGTAGGGTCAACTTTGGAGTATATGTTTTTTTTTAAAAATCCACAATTTTTGTTACGCATTCTTGTGGAAGACACCTCTCTTGCAAGGAGGGAAAAATTTACTGTCACATAAGATTACCTGTGTCAAAGAAAGGAAAATGCCAGCGTTGGATGTGCTTCCTTGAAAAGTTTTTAATATTTGCCTTAGATGCAATGTTGGAAACCATGGACCTTGCCTTAGAGCTTGGTGGTCTTCAGACCTATGGTTTTGTCTCTCACTGTGGGTGAAAGAACAGAATCTGAAATCTTTGGTATTGGATCACCTCTTAGAAATGAGAAGGTAAACAATTTTTTTTGAAGAGTTGTTATGCCTAGGAATTAATCAGCTCTGTTTTCAGTAGATAAATTACAGTCCAGGAAATTAAATTATAGGGGAGATGGATATTTTTCCTTGGGAATCTGACACCTGTAAACAAAACACTTTGTTTTGAGAGCTTAAGGAGCTACTGTAGGCTTTGTGCTGGTTTTATGCTCAAAGAGTACTTTTCTCCAGCAGTGGTTATTGCACTGTGGTTTCCAGACTGGGATTTACTAGAAAAGAGCAAAAAAATAGCAAAGTGAGCATTGTAAAAACTGCTTTTATCTACTTTGGAGTGAGTTTGAATACAGACAGCTTGGATCTTTTGATCTGCCGTAGCCTGGCTGGTGGTTTTGCCTGTGTGTGAGCAAGCCTGGGAGCAGAGACTGGAGAGGGAAAACTCCAGTGGTCACACAGGATGGAAAACGGGCAAGTGATGAGACTGTGGAAACTACACTAAGAAATTGTAAGAAAAATGGACAGACTGGAAGAACCAAATGTTGCAGTGGTACAGCAGAGCCTATGGCCCTAGTCTGTACTGCTGTAACTTTTATCCTGAGACAACTTGGTCTTCAGCTAGAAAAAAAGTGTTTTCTTTCTAAGTATACAACTATTTAAATAATACCACCTACTTCTACCTGGGGAACAAAATGCCTTGTAAAATTAAGCTAGTTTTTTGAACCTCAGAAATTATCTCGTAAAAATTCCCTTTGTGCTTTTATAGAAGTTCCTGTGCTCCCCTGCCCTTCTCCCACCTGACTATATGCATATAAAGAAAGGGTTGAAGTCTTTGCTATTTTGCTAACTGCATTTTTGTTTTTCAATGACACAGTTTTATTAAAGCCTTGTTATGTCTCCTTGATACACAGCTAAACTCAGAGGTGGGGGAGCTGATGGACCACAGGGCTGGAGCGGGCGAGGCATGTGCTGAGAAAGAAGCAACCCCTGTTCCTCTTTCACATCACCCTTCAGCACAGCAGGAGAGCTCCCAGAGATCCCCCAAGCAATCTTTAGATGATTATTATTAAAACAAACAATGGATCTGCTTCTCAGGCCACTGGGATGTAAATCCTGAGCACTTCCACCAGGCCAAACTGCTGCTGGGCAGGTATCAGGGACTGTAAATGTGTGCCACTCCACACCAAAATCAGGGGTTCCGTGGTCACCAGGGGATAACTGGAGATAGAATGGGTCTGTAAATGATTGTGTGTAGCATGGCTAATCCAGGCACTGCTCACAGGACAAAAACACTCTGAAAGCGATGCGGCATCTCGCAGCTTTGGAGAGAACCTGGTGGTGGGGGCCAAACTGCTGCTGGGCAGGTATCAGGGACTGTAAATGTGTGCCACTCCACACCAAAATCAGGGGTTCCGTGGTCACCAGGGGATAACTGGAGATAGAATGGGTCTGTAAATGATTGTGTGTAGCATGGCTAATCCAGGCACTGCTCACAGGACAAAATGACTCTGAAAGTGATGTGGCAGCTCGCAGCTTTGGAGAGAACCTGGTGGTGGGTGAGGAAAGGACCCCTTCTAAACCAGAAACCTCAACCCCAGCTCTCAGCCCCACATTTGTAGCACTGGATTTCAAGAGCTGTGCTTGTTGAGAAGCTGCTCTGTGGTAGGGAAATTACACTGTGCTTCATTTTGTCACCCCTTTTTTTTTAAAGAAGGCTATGATGTCACATCTCCCCTCTTCGCTCAGTGCAGCTAGAAGAAGAAGATGAGCTGGCAAAGCCAGCAGCTGCTTGAAGTGCTCCAGACCTGTCTATGCATATCCTTGCTCCCAAATTCCTTGGGTTTCCAGAGCAGCTCAGCCAGAATGCTGAAAAGGCTTTCTTTTTAATCTCTCGATCTTCACTCTGAGTGTTTTTGCCAGTGCAGGTAAAACAGAGGTGCACACTCCATGCTCTGCGTGTACTGCTGTTTCCACCAAAGTAAACAAGAGATAGTCTAGCTAATTACAGAGAACGATCTGAGCAAAACATCTTGTCTCTTCAGCTGGTTCCTCTGACACAGGAGCAGGCAGGGCAGGTAAACTTGCCCTGCCAGGATATCAGCAGTGTTTCACCTTATTCAAACAACAAGAAACAAGATTCATCGGTCTTTGCTCCAGCTAAATTCCAGCTCGAGCGTGAAGGAAAGTTTTGTCTGACTGAGGTTTGCTGGGAGTGGTGGTGGGGATTGCTGTGCTTTCAGAGATCCATTTTGTACACACATCCTAAATTCATAATGCGGTTCTTCCCATGGGTACATCTGAGGCTTCAGGTATGGTTTGGGAGCTGGCAGGCCATAGCCCTTGGTGTCACTTCATTTTCACCTGTGGTGTTCCAGGCAATGAGGAGACATTCCCCTGTTTGCTCAGCCCCAACCCTTGCAGTAGAACACCACTTTCAACAAGCCCCAAGGAAGGCTCTTCTGTGGGAAGCATTTTTTATGCAGTTGAAAACCTGTGGTGGTCTTTGTGGGTTGTGTTGTTTTGGTTTTTTTAAAGGTAAGGAGACAACCCAGCATGACATTGAGAGCAGAATTTAGCACGGGGGTTACAAAGCAGCGTGAATCCCACTGCATGAAAATGTTCAACACCACTGTGGAGCCTGACTGCTTCCTCCCAGGGTTCAGCTGGGGCTGAGGACAAATCTCAAGGAGAATCCTGTCCACAATTAGCAATGAGACTAACTCTCCATGTATATGTGTGTGTATATATATATACACATATAAAGATAAATAGCTTGTGTGTGTTTTAATTTGGTTGGATTTTCTGCAGGTAAGTTATGATGATAGTTGGCTTTGATTTGCAAGCTGCACGCCAAACTTTCTGTAGCTTGCTTTATAAACTTAGCATTTCTAAGCAAGTTAAATGGATTTAAGAGTAGAATTGTGAAAACTGGTTAAAGTTTAGCCATTTTTTCAGCAGCACCAGCAAGGAAAGGTTGGTGTTGCAGGCTCAGGCTGGTGAGGCAACTGGCTTAGTGTTCCTTCCCCCAGCAGCGGCCAGATGTGAATGTCTGAGAAGCAAGAACAAGGTACGTATGGAGTGATGCTTCCTCCAGCCAATTCAGGAAATCCATCAGCTGTATAAGGTGTCTCTGTTTAGAGCTGGTTTTGGTTGATTTCTGTGATTTTTCCCAGTCTCCCCAAGAACCTATATAAACATTTGGCAACGCACCACATCCCGGGGGAAGGAGGTCTGCAGATGCTCTGCCTGCTGTGCAGAGGACCATTTGCCTTTGCTTTGTTCTGTGTGTGGCTCCTTTCTGTGGCTTTGCTTCACACCTCTTAATTGCATTAGCAGAGAGGGGTGAATATCAGTCCCTGGAAACTCTCTGCATGCTGGGCCTGATGTGGTAGACTCTTGGAGAATGCATGCTTAGCGTCGCATTTTTTTGTTGTTGTGGGTTTTTGGGAGTTTTGTTTGTGTTTTTTTTTGTTTTTAATGGAAGCTGATTTACCACTGTTGCCCTTCTCTGAACCTTTTCGTATTGTAATATATCACTTTTGAGCAGAGGGACAGAACTTCATCCTTACATGAGGTCTGGGCTATCCTTAGGTTTACACAGTGGAATGCAGCCACTGTCTGCTTTGCTCCTTATTTTTCCTCCTGACAGGAGAAAAGTGTCAACCCTTAACAACTATGGCACCCCTTTGACTGTTACTGAGCATCGAGACCATCCTGAAGGTCTGGAAAGGACATTCCCTCTCTTCCAAGGGTTTAGCTGGCTGCAGTCCAAGGCAGCTCCCTGGCAGGGGCTCTTTGAGAACAGGCTGGAAGAAACCTCATCTGTTTCATCATCCCAAGCTAAACCCAAGTTTGAGGGGGTTCCTGTTTCTAGACACCTCAGTCAGTAATTTTGGACTGGTGAGAGACAGACAAGCTTGTGGGAGCTGGGAAGGAGGCTTCATTGTGAGGCATTCTTTGAACTGTTTTTCAAGAGGTTTCTTATATATGTTTCTGCATATGTAGGACTCTCATCTGTTGAGTGGGTAGCAAATAAATGTAGTCAAGCATGGGGTACACAATTATTTGGGCCTTGTCAACATTAGGAATATCCACCATCTGGGAATCAGAGGTTTCTTTCTCTCCCTCTTTTTCCCATGTTTAAGGCCGGCTGGTTTTGGAGGGACTGGGCAGCAAATCTCAAGCAGAGGCTGGAACCTGGCTCCCCAAATGCAGTGGTGATGGTTGTCAGTGGAATGGGAGACTTATTTACCACACAGTGCTTTTAGAGGATGTGCAGCAGTTACAAAACAAATGTTCTTGAATGATCATCAGTAAACGCTGCAAAGATAAAAAGTGCCACAAGCCAAATTATTTTCCACTCCAGGTCATATTTGCTTCACTTTTTTCCTGTCTGTAATCCAACCCATGACCAGCAATGCCAAATAACTGTCATATAAATATCATTTTTAAGCTTGTTGAAGAGCAGTCACAGCTTGTCTATCCTGCCTGCCATTGCCCTTGTGCAGGTTTGGAGTTGCCTTACCCCCGGTACTCTTGGGAGGAACTGCGGAGGCGAGTCCCTTGTGGACATGGAAACGGTGAGAGGTTGGTGCTGGTCTCTTCTCCCAGGTAATTACTGATAGAACAAGAGGGAATGGCTTCAAGCTACAACAGGGTAGGTTTAAACTAAACATTAGGAAAGAGTTTTCACAGAAAGAGTGGTTGGGCATTGGAATAGGCTGCCCAGGGAGGTGGTTGAGTCACCATCCTTGAGTGCGTTTAAGAGTCGTTTAGATGTGGTGTTGGGGGATATGGTGTAGGGGAAAATTTTGTAGAGTGGGGTTGATGGTTGGACTCGATGATCCCAAGGATCTATTCCAACCTAAATGATTCTATGATTCCAGTAGTGGGGACCTCTGCTGCAGAGCTGGTGGGCTGGGATGCAAACGCTGGTGCCAGGAGTGCTATTGTCAGCAGTGGGCTTGTTGCATCTCACTGTGAAGGCCAAGCAATGAGGACTTAGGGGACATTGCTCTGGTTCTGGCCCTTGGTTTCCATAGCTATGGAGTGGAAGTGGTCTCATGCACACAGATTTGGGAGGGGAAAAAAAAAACAAACACCACAAAACACTTTAGTATCAGTAAACACAAAATAATGTGGAAGAGGCTAGAGTTAAATATACTCCCGTTTTGGAGACTGGGAACCTTCAAGCATAACAACACCCTTGGGACGTGATCCTAAAAAGTAGATTAGTAACCTAATTTTGCAGCAATTACTAGCTTTGTCTTTGGGGAATTTTAGTTCAAGCCCTTTGCAGTGGTGTTCCAATGCATAATTACGTGGCTTGAGGTGCAGTGAGATAGATGCAAATCATCTCGGTATGCTATCTCTCCATTTAATCACTGATTTGTCTGCCATTTGGGTACATAAAATACTTTGTCTAAAAATGAGTAGAGTATATTTTCAATAAGAACATCAGTGGGAAATAATGAAATGTAGCTGATTTGCTACTACTCAAGAGCATCCAGGAACTCCCTGGAGTAGTTCACTTACTCTGAGCTTTATGCAATACACAATCATCAGCTAATTCCACACAAAATACAAACCATACATGATTCCTCATGTTCTCTGTTTACGGGCTTTCCCATTAATCTTTAACTTCATTAGAAAGACATAAGCTGGCTCCTTTATTTGCTGGGTGTTCCCCTTAATTTGAATCCACTTTTCATTTTTGGGGGATCTCTCTCTTTGCTGTTAACATTGCTGGTTGTTATTTTTCTGAAAAAAAAAAAAGTGTAAAAATTTTGTAGCAAGTTCACAGATCTTGTTCAGGGAACACAATTTATCCCTTTTGCAACCAGTGAACTGATGTCTGATGATGTAAAGAAATTTGTCAGCAGATGAGCAGGCACACGGGTGTCTGGGATAGAGTAGTAGGCACCACACTCAGATAAGCAACAGGAGTAAAGGCCCTTTGAAAACAGTAAAAATTCTTCTGCATTTCAGGGACTAAACAGTATGTGCACTTGACCACCAATTGTTTGTTATTCTTTCCTATCCCTTACCTGAGGTTTGACACAAAGGCTAAATTGCTCCCTGGTCTGTTTGCACAGTGTTCAGCACACTGAGGTCCTGATGACTGGCAAGGGCTCCAAGGCACTATTGCACTACGAAGAATAAATGCCAGTTATTAGTTTGGCAGCTGAAGAAAAGCGTCAAGTTTCCTTGCTCTGCACAGTAACCAATGATTTCTCTTAAGAGGGAGAGGAGGGATGTGCACGTCTGCCCGTCCACTGCAAACACCCCAGTTCTCAAAGTCCCAGCTGTGCCAGAGCTACACCTCCCTGCCATGAGCATGACAGCCTTTCAACTAGGCTTTGCCACCTTTTAATATAAACTCCCTGAACTTAAACATCAAAAAAAAGTATCATACTTTCATGCTAGCTGTAAAAATCAAAATGAAAACTTGTAACACAAAATAAACCACAGCAATCCCTGCGTTCCCCCTGTGGTTCTGCACCGCATACATAACCTGTTGGGGGAATATTTACTGTGGAGGAACATCCTGTTGCCATCACAGCCTGCTCCCTCTGGGCTGTCTGCCTCTCATTCTGCAGGGTTTCTGAGCAGTCGTTTTGATGAACAGATGGAGGGAGCCAGATTCTTTTCATTGGTTCCCAGTGAGAGGACGAGGGGCAACAGGCACAAGTTGGACCATAAGAGGTTCCACTCAAATATGAGAAAAAAGTGAGGGTGCCAGAGCCCTGGAACAGGCTGCCCAGGGAGGTTGTGGAGTCCCCTTCTTTGGAGATCTTCAAGACCCACCTGGATGCTCCTGAGTAACATGCTCTGACAAGCTCTAGGCAATCCTGCTTCAGCAGGGGAGTTGGACTAGATGATCTCTATGGTCCCTTCCAACTCTAAAAATTCAGTGAAATTCAGTGAAATACTGCAACTGGATATAGATGACCTGTGGTAAGAACACTATTCATTTGAATTTGTCTGTAGAGGGCTACACC
The DNA here is from genome assembly GCF_001431845.1 of Calidris pugnax. Classification (NCBI taxonomy): domain Eukaryota; kingdom Metazoa; phylum Chordata; class Aves; order Charadriiformes; family Scolopacidae; genus Calidris; species Calidris pugnax. Next base: position 662,477 of record NW_015091069.1, read on the forward strand.
AATCAGTCAAGTCTGCATTCTCTTTTTATGGGACGAGTTTAAAGCAAAACACCTTCCCCTCCTGCTCCCTGTTGTATCCCTGGGATTCAAAGTATGAGACCCAGCTGATTTCCTAGTGCCAGGATTTCCTGGTGGTTCAAGCACTGACTTGGAGACACCACCACCGTGCCTTGTCTCGCTGCCTTTGGAAACATCACGTGATGCTCTGCTGAATAGCATTTGAGTTTCAGACAGGAACCTCTCAGACTTTTCAAAGGTGGCTAGGCAGGTTAAGCACCAGTGTCTCACTGTTCTTTGCAAGTGCTTCAATGGCCCAGCTGATTCACAAAAAAATTTAAATCTTCCAAAATGCCTGTTTCTTAGTGGCTAAATTAATAAATCTCTTCTCAGGTATCACAGTTCATCCATTCCTCATCTGGGCTTTACCCTATTCAGGTAATACTTTGCTTTCTCATGTAGGTGGAGGTTTGTCAAAATATGTTCATGAATGCGGTGCTTATGTATGAATGGGGTATAAATCGTTTTTTTCATGAGGTAGCCCAGAGGAAGCTTTTGTCTATCAAAATACACTGACAGATTGTTGCTGCTGTGGGAGGGCTGCTTCTCTCCACTGCTTCCAAAATCCTCGTGTGTTCCCTGACGTTTGTAGGTGGCGTGCATGGGACAGGGGCTGAAAAGGAGAAAGAGAGGACATCAGGAGGCAGCAGCAGACAGGCAGGGAGGACTGTCCCCGCTGTGGAAGGACGGAGTGGCCTTGCAGCTGTTGAAGAGATTGAAAGCAGGAGGTACCAAGGGGAATGGGTAGGAAGAGATGAGCTCGGGAAACAGTTACGCTGCGGCTCGGCAACATGTTTTCCTCCTAGATGTCAGGTAGCAAATTGTACTATGTAGAGAAAATTGATAGAAATTTTTTCCTTTCGGGACTTCTTTTTGCCTTCACAGTCTCATTTTCTCATTAAAATGTTATAACTCTAATAAATTTGTGGGTGACTCTCCATCCAGCCTGTGCCCTGATATGATCCAGTCACAGTCCATATGTATCTTGTGAGCACGTTCTTAGCACGGGCAGCTATTGAATAACAAATATCTCTGTTTGTATATTTATGTCCCTGCCACTGAAAAGATAGCAGTTCCCACAGGTGGAGCCCCTGGTTGTGAAACAGAGGTGCTAATTGTGCTGATCTCAGACAGCAGGCTTGACTTTTATGTTTCCCATCTGTTTTCAAACAGCAATTAAACTTTACTGCAGTGCACTGTGGAAATAATGCCAAGTGTGGTGCTAAACATATCCGTATGCATTTAAAAATTTTGTTCTTATTAGCTAATTCCCACAGTTTCTTTGCCTGTGACTTTAACTATATGCATTTCTTCTGTGCCTTTTAAACAGAACCCTATTTCAGTAGTAGAATAATTATCTGCTGCTAACTTTTCCTTTTTCAGATTTACAAAATGGAAATGATGGGTGATGATTCTGATTTTCTTAATACACTCCTTTGCGGTTGCCTACAGATTAGCTAAAACCTAATTGCCTAAACATGTTCATATTTCTAAGTTCTGCTACTACTAAGATGCAAAGCATCTTGCAAGAGCTACTGAGAAATAGGTCATTTCACTGATTTTAATTTTTGTATAGCACTGGAACAGGAATTTCTTTAAGTATGCACATCACTTATCTATTTAAAAATTGTGACACTGGAGGATATGAAATGGGATGTCTCAGCCTTCCAGGATTCAGCTGTGTTATGCTAACTTTTAAAGTATTTAAGACCTCGGAGTGAGGAATGTATTTAAAAACAAACAAACAAATAAAGCAAACCCAAACAACAACAAAAAAAACCCACAAACCCAATTCCTCGGGGACAAGGCATGAACTTAATGCACACTTTTTTTGGTATCATCTGTTTTGTGACTCACAACTTACACCATTAGTACAATGTCAAATATTGATGTGTTGTGGGGGACAGAGGTAAATCCATGAGGCATTCCTAAATGAAGAAGCAGCTCAGGCATTTCCATGTGATTAGCATGCAGACTGTTTTCTTGTTTAAGTTCCAGGTACATTTAGCAGTTCTCGGTTCATAATACTTTTAGATGAGATTTTTTTTGTTTCAATCAACTGCATTCTGGACCAGTAGGAAAAGAGGAACACCAATCTGGGGATCCAAACATGCAGTAGTGTTTTGATGATGTCCATAATTCCATATTAGTGGCTTTAAAAAAAAATTTCTAATTAATCCATTCTTATTTAAGCTCATATTTCCTGGGCACAAGTGGGCTGAGATGACCGAAATCCATTGAGAACATCTCCTGCTAAGGGCACTTCCTTCATACAGGAGTGAAATCAGTTTGAAATATTGGTGGTGTGACCCTCAAATCTTGGTCCACGTTTGGCCTCAAAGAGGTTTTTCTGCCTACTTGGAATCCTAGCCCCGTCATTTGGCTGTGGAGAGTTAAGACACATTTGGGACAGGTAAAGGTAGAAGAGACTTTGGAAGGATCCAACCCAGACGCACCAATGCTGATCAGAGATGAGGGGCTGAGGCGATTTCTTGTACCTCCCTGTCAAATAATTCCCTAGACAGGGTAATCAAGAGAAAACAGAAATCATTCCTAATGTCTAATTTTTCCCTTCCCAACACATTTCTGAGAAACATCAGATGTTGGGTGTTGTACTTTTAGAGAGGGGTGAGTGATGGGAATTATTTCTTTAACCGGGTTTTAATGCCTCCAGACCTCCCTGTGGGACTTCTCTGGAAATGCAGTGGCAATGACCCAAAGCCTGTTGACTTGTGTTCACCTCCCCAGCGGGTTATTTACTGTCTATTTTACCCATCCAAAAGTTAGAATTGGCTAAAGTTAAGATCTGTGACCCTTGCAGTCACAAGAAAAGATGAGGCCTCCTGAGGAAATCTGCTTTTCTTCCCATCTCCTCGCCCGGACCCACCTGTATGCTCACCAGCAGGTGTTTTCACTGAATTTCACTGAATTTTTAGAGTTGGAAGGGACCATAGAGATAATGTAGTCCAACTCCCCTGCTAAAGCAGCGCCTGTTGGTTGGACTCGACCTTAAAGGTCCTTTCCAACCCAGCCTATTCTATGATTTCATCCTGAACTCAGAAATGCCAGTGCGGCCCAGGGAAGATGGGCCTGGTGACAGCTGCTTGAGCAAAACTAATTGCAATTCTCTATTATTTTTCCCCTCTGGTAATTTTTAATGTGGTCAAAAAAAAAAAAAAAAAAAAAAAAAAAAAAAAAGGTTGGCACAGCCTTATTTATTTGTTCTTTTTGTCTAAAGTGTAACATGGTCAGCCTTATTTCTTTGTTCTTTTTGTCTAAAGTGTAACATGGTCAGTATGCTAGTGAAAGGAGACACTTCCTCCAAAAAAAAAGCGGCATTTGATTTTGAAAAGCTTTTCAGTAAGAAAAAAAAAATTGTTGATCAGAAAAAACATCAAAAGCTCAAGGCTTTTTAAACAGTCCTAAAGCTCAAAGCTTCCACAGGTTTAAAGGGAGGGAGGTGTTCCTCAAGTACACTTTTCGAGCTCCACAATTATATTGCAGCTATACTGCAAGTACAGAAATTTTTCCACTTTTTAGATATATTAGCTGGATTCTTTATGAATACTAGCTATTGCCCCTTTATCCAGCTTGCAAATATAATTGCAATTTTAGGCTTCTTACTAGAGTTGTTGTTTTTCAGAGAGTTTATTGTGGAAATTTTTGCAAAATGTTTGTGACTATTTTTTTTTTTTACTCCACAATTAAGATACTGATTTTCAGTGAGATATGCCAACCAAAATATTCATCTTTGTTCATATGATTCCATATATAATTATTTTTAAGAACTGCTGTATATTAATTGTGCTGTATCCACACTGTGACCGCTGGCATAGGGTCAGCTGGTAATATGGGATTAGTGGCAGGACTCAAAACATAATTGCTTTGTAATTACAGTTACAATACTGTACAGGTCCACTGCTTCTTCTGTTGCATAGGTCATGCTTAGGAGTGGGCTAAGGTGGACTGAAAAGGAAGATTTTTTTTTTTTTTCCTTCTATGAAGATGACTTCCTTTTTTCCCCTGCGTTTTCAGGTTTGGACCTTCCGAAGTTTTTTTTTTTTTTTCTTCTATGAAGATGACATCCTTTTTTTCCCTGCGTTTTCAGGTTTGGACCTTCCGAAGTCTCATGACAGCCAGCTAAAGAGAAAATTCAAACTGGGTATGTCTCTCTCTTTATTTTGTAGGGAAAGGCTTCATTTTTAGGCAGCCAAGCAGAAAAGAAACCCCAGGAGACACTGCCTGATTAACATGTCTGTGGGGGCTGGGAGTGAGCTCTGTAAGGTTGAAAGCAAACTTGGTGTAACCATTGGCACTTGTTCCATGTAGGAATAGTAAGTTCATTTTTGTGCGCTTCCTGATGCCTGCTCTGTGGTTGCGAGCTGATAGAAGGCAACGCTTCCACTTCCTGAATCCTCTAAATAAGGCACCCTTTCTATAGAGATGGTTTCAAAGAAAGACACATTGTACTTTCTGCTTTGGTTGAGTTTTTCTATTTGGCTCTGGGAATGAACAACTTTGGTTGTTAAACGGTTGGAAACTTATTTCAAAAGGTTAGAATGTATTGCAAGGAAAAATATCTTCACTTGAGTGGTTTGAGCTGCTCTCAGCAGGCTATTTACATAGCTGTTGTCTTATGCCACAGTTGGAAGGGCATCCAGACTTCCTCTTCGATCTAAACTCCTTTTACTTAAACAATTAATTCACAAACAACTTTTCATCATTTCTAAGTTTGTTTCTTTCAAGAGATTATTACAGTAAGCCAGTGATTATTTAAATCCTTGAATCCATCCATACATTAGCCCTGGTCAGTTCAGATGCAGGTGGCAGTGACACCAGCCAGTCCCCATCCATTCACACCCACCATCGTGTGAACGAGCGTGCCGGGACAGCGGGGTGCACAGCTCCTACCCGTGCCCTAGTGAAAACCCCAAAAGGTCGCTCGTGAGAGCTGTTCATTTTCAGGGCCGCCTCTAATGTTGAGAAAAATACATTTCACTCCAGTAGAAAGTCCTTTGTAAAACTAGGTGTTATGAATTTAGCTAGAATTTCCTGTTCCTACTAAGCCAGGTTGAATAAAGCAGGTAGGCCAACACTTTGACTCTCCACATTCTGGTTTTCTCATTCTCAATCAAATAATGATGCTTATTTTGCATGATTCACTATGCTCCTGTTTTATTTATGTTACTAAATCCCATTTTTCTCTGTCAGGCCTTATTTTTCTCCAGGGTATTCTGGTTCTTTTAACCAGACGCTTAACATTTTGTATGGCACCAATGCCAACATACTGTTTAAAACAACATCAGTAAAGAGTTAACTCCCACAATGAGGGGGAAAAAAGGCAAAATGAGTCCCTACAGCTAGCTATCTATCAAGAAAAAAAATCTAGTACTCTGATGTTTGCTATAGGCAAACTAAAACAAAGCACTACCAGCAATAAATCAATTTGTGTGCGTGTGTATTGTCAAAATAAGCTGTTCTGGCTCTCTCTGATCCAACTCGCAGGCCAAGTAATGCCCTGCTTGGTATATCCAAGTGTTTTGAAATGCCATTGTGCTCAAGGAAGGCTGTCTCAAATATTAATACGTACAAGGTAATGGGCCTCTCCAGCTTGTGTGGGAAACTTCATTAGGTGCCTTTAAATGTCAGGCTTTCCTCAAGTAAGCTGTTAATTGTGTGTTACTTGAGACAAGTATTATTAAATATATTACAGCTACAGATGGGCTTTAAAATCAGAGTTGGATTTAAAACTATCAAAATGTCTGGAATGGACTGATTTTTTTTTTTTTTTTTTTTCTCCCCATTAGAAAGATGAGAAACAAACCCAAGGCTTTGAGCCACAACTTCCACGTACTTCCATGTTAAAGCTCAGGGTTGCCTGCCTGGATTTTGGCCTCATCCCATCTCTCTCTGTTGTATTGAAACCCTTAAAGGCATTCTTCTGTCCCCCCTTTTCCCTTGCAGCTGGAAAGCCCTATCCTCTGCCTTCATGACAACAAACATCAACACTGCCTGTTGTATGAGCCCCTAATTGGTGCAGTTTGTTTTCATTGAAGTGGCCCATGTATCTGTAACTTCACACTAGGGGTAGCCAGTGTAGGTGTGGGATTAAAGTCTTTCCAATCAATCAGAGAATTTTCAAATCCATAAAAAACTCAACTTCTTTCAGGAGCCTCCCCTGTTTAGAGAAGATGAGCAGGAGATTCAGACATCTTCCTAAGAGGGGTAGAAAAGGAGCAAGAACATGATGATGTCGGCCTATTCACTTGGTGAGTTTTTTGAATCTGAGGTCATTCTAATATTGTGCATTTTCACATCTAAAGCAGATACTCAATGCTGCCATGGGGTGTTTCTTTTTACCTCTCTGTGGATAAACTGCTTCTCTTCTGTGCCTCAGCACAAGAATGAATATCAAAAACTAGGAGGCAGAGATCATGGTAGAGTTTCCCTGTATTAAAATACAGCCGACGACTTTTATACGGAGATCTAATTTTAGAATTGCTGAAGAAGAAACACTAGAAATGTTGTCTGCTCTGAAAATAAGTAATAGACTAGAGATGAAAGTTGAGTAAGAAAGAATTCTTCACTTTTACAACGTAGGTGCTCTGGGGCAGTCTGTCAGCAGTAGCTGATGATTTCTGTCTCTGGAGCCTGTTCCATGGCGAAGGCTGTGTTCCTCACATTGGAACAAAAGATTACCAGAGATAACTGATGGAAAGCATATTCCAGTTATTGACTAAGCAGCCTCACCTTCACCCTGCAGCTAATTGCAAGGTTAAAAACTGTAGTAAAAATATCCATATTTATCAACTAATTTGGTTTATTTCTGCTCCAGATAAATGAAGCAATATTCCATTACCATCTCTGACCATGCTTTATTTTTTTTTTTTTTGTGTAGACGTGTTATGACAAAATCTCTTTCATTTTAATTAAATTTTTCTAGATACTATCTTCGTAAGACTAGCACTCAGAGAGGCACGATCATTATATTTAATAGAAGACGGTTAATGCTTGTGAAAAATGATGGAGGTGCATTTGTCACTACTGAAGTTTTCTGTCTGCGAGGCGAGGATTAGCAAGGGTTCCTGAGATCTGCTTTTCCAGTGTGACCTTTGTACCAATTTAAGACCAGGTCTACAAAAGCAGGTAAGTGCTTGATTATCTTCAGTGTATAAACAATCTGGTAAAATTAATGAGTTTGTTGGACTGTTTCAAAGAGCCAGGTTTAAAGCAAAGTGTTTGCTCAAATAGGTGACTGCCTTTGGGATTTGACCTTTATATTTTTTTTCACAAAAATGCTGATTTCCTACAACTCACTTCTAGGTAATAGCCATCCCTGCTCCCAACTGGATTGAGATATTTCCAGTTCATTTCATATACATCACCAGAGAGACAGGAGGTGGCAAGAGCCTTCAGCTGCTGGCACGCTCCAGCCTGAGCCAAGGCGAACAGGCCTAGAAACGAAGGAGAATCCATCCTGTGCCTTGATTTCCTTGGGGGGGGAAAGAAGCAAAGATGACTGCAGGTCCAGGACTCCTATCAGTTCAGGCTTTGCCACAGCAAGCAAACGCCAAATATTTTCTAAAGTGACCTGAATTAAACTTGTTGTAATGCCAAGCCACACAGGCCCCTTTCAGCCGCCCTCGGGCAGGCAGAGCTGCCAAGGGCACAGTAACTCCTGCTTCCCAGCTGGCAACCTACAGGGATGCCTTGGCTACCAAAGAACACTTCAAATGGCCCCAGTAACCTGTGCTTAGGCAACAGACTTGAACCTTTCCTGGCTGTGGATGGTCCCAAGTGGGCATTTTCTCCCAGGCACACAGAGGACAGGCAAGCTTTGCTGCTTGGCTGAGTCCTGAAGTCCATCCTCAGGAAAACACCCGCTGATTTAAGGCATGCCAGGTTTTCATTTACTGCTGGGAAACGTGAAACCTTCGTGGCTTAAAGTGTCTTAATTAGGCCGTTAAAGCCTGGTATAAAATGGCTGAGATAAACAGGGTCAGGAGGGCAAGGCCTGTCAATGCCTTGTGAGGCTTCTGGCTCATGCTGTCCAGGACCGTGTCTCTGTGTGGTGGCTCTGGCAGGGACATGGGTCAGTGCTTTTGGCATGTCGGCATCGCAGGAGGGAGCCTCAGCTTCTCTCCTGCTTCGGTGCCTCGTGATGCTCTGACTTTCAGTTTCTAATTCTGGTGCATTTTAGTTTTGTCCAGCTCTGGGATGTCATGTGTGTGTTTCGGGCAGTTTGGAAAGACCCCATCTTTGTTTTTCCTGTGCAGGGGCTGGTTCCAGAACAAGGGCTCTAGCATCTGCTCTTTTCTTCTTTCTTTTCCACAAATGTTCTCACAATTGTGGTTACTCCAGGAGACTGAATTGAAAGAATTTGGTAAAGCATCAGATGGAGGGCCTGGGCACGCACACGTACATAAACAGAACGCAAGTGCAGATCTCTGGTGGTGTCTTTGTATGCTGACGGGTACAAAAACCAGACAAATCCAAAACATTCACCAGAAAAGAGCAAAAGGGGGAACTCTAGAATGGCATAACATTATTTTTTTTTCCCGTTTGTGTAGATCACAGAATCACAGAATCTTCTAGGTTGGAAGGGACCTTAAAGATCATCTTGTCCAACCGTCAACCTAACTGACAAAAACAGACACCCTCACAACAAACAAGGAGCATCATCACTAACCCATACCTCCCAGCACTACATCAACCCGTCTTTTGAACACCTCCAGGGATGGGGCCTCACCCACCTCCCTGGGCAGCCCATTCCAATGCCTGATAACCCTTTCGGTGAAAAAATTTTTCCTAATATCCAGCCTGAACCTCCCCTGGTGCAACTTGAGGCCATTTCCTCTCGTCCTGTCGCCTGTGACTTGGGAGAAGAGACCGACCCCCACCTCTCTACACCCTCCTTTCAGGGAGTTGTAGAGAGCAATATGGTAAAACTTTTTTTAACTTTGAAGACTCAGCATTTCTGTTGTCAAGAGTTTATATTTGGAAGAAAAGAGGTAAGGCTGGACGCTGTAGATGTGGGAAATTAAATGCAAGTGTGAAATGCTCAGGTTGTTACTCACTTCCAGCAGTCTGCACACTCCTGCAACCAGATTTATATTCTTATCATTTGAGAGAGAGTATTTGGTCATGCTGTCAGACCTGGGTGAGTTGTTGTTTCTTTTTTTTTTTTTAATTGCAAATACTACGTTGGCAAAATACACTGGGTAACCAGTGCTAGTGCTAAGTCTGTCTGCAATTCGGAGAGTTGTCTCAGGGAGGTAAAATATACCTGAAAAATCAGAAAAAGTAGAAATACTTTGATTCTTAAAACCCTTGGTGGAAATTACATTTTTTTGTTTTGTTTTGTTTAAAGAATGCACAGTGTTTTTATGAATGAGAATCCCACGCCCCCCACGCCGGTGGGTGCGGGGAGGCTGCTGTGTCACAGAATCATCTTCTAGGTTGGAAGGGACCTCAAAGATCATCTTGTCCAACCGTCAACCTAATTTTGACAAAAACAAACACCCCCACAACAAACAAAAAGCAACACCATCACTAAACCCTATCTCCCAGCACCACATCAACCCCCCTCGTTCCTCGGTGGAAAAGTCTTCCAGAGCCCTCTCCGGTTTGAGGTAGGTTGGTTTGTTTGTTTGTTTTCTTTTTGTTTGTTTTGTGGTGGGGTGTGTGTTTGTTTGTTTGTTTTGTGTTAAATTGGTGGCAATTTTCGTGGGAAAACGTGTGCTGTGGGAATTCCTGATAACTTCCTAATACATTTCCCTAATAAATCAGGGAATTTCCTAATTTAAAAAAAAAAAAAAAAAAAAGAGAATTGATTTAAAAAAAAAAAAAAAAGCCCACCAAAAAAACCCCAAGAAGAAGAAGAAGAAAAAAGGGGTTTGTGGTCGCTGCAGTTTGTCACCCCTTACACCGGGGGTGCCCACCAGAGGAGGCGGTGGGCGCTGGGCAGGGGGGGCGGCCAGAGGGAGGGGACAGTGGGGAAGGGACCCCCGTCCTCCCCCGGGTCCCAGCCCCGAGGGGCCGCCCCCCAG
>NW_015091069.1:672967-773926 GCF_001431845.1 Calidris pugnax
CCGGCCCGCTCTGCCGGAGCAGCCCCGCGCTGTCACCGCAGGCGGCGGCGGAGCCGGGATTTACAGCTAACTTTTTTTTTTTTTTTTAAATTAAAGCGGGAAGAGGGAGGGGAGAGGGGCTTTATTTTATTGCACATCTGAGAATTTTTTTTGATAAAGACGTGAAGGACAAAATCTTTCCTTTCTGGCTCGTCGCCGTCACGATCAGCTGTTAAACGTGCATCCTTTTACTGGGGGTTTGCCTTTGCCGGAGGCCTCATCTGCGGTTGTTAATAATCAAGATACTTATGATCAGTTATTTAAGTTTGTGAGGATGCTTTTTCCATGAGCTCCCCTCCCTCTCTGCGGTGGGAAGAGGTGTGGTGTGACCGTGGCTGCTGCCTGCTTGGGGCTTCCATTAACCTTGACCGCTTTGAATCACCTTCTGAGAACCCAGGACAGCAGACAGCCGTGCTGGCGTTAGGAATACGTTGATATCTTTCTTTAAACCGTCCCGTAGCATGGTTGTAGTGACATGTCCTGAGGGTGCAGTGAGTCCCTCTGATGTTTGTAGGAGAGCTGCAGTACTTTCCGTGACTTTCTGGCATGTCCTTAAAGCTTTCTCAATGGAAACATCTCCTCCTGCCTGAGTCCCGGTGGTGGAATTGCCAAGACTCCAGTGAAATATCAGTGGGGTTTGCTGCTCTGACGTTGGCTGTACCTTCAGAGTGACAGCTGGAGGTCCCCAGGCTGGTCTGCTGAGGGTTGGTGTGTGCCTGCCTGTGGCTCCCGTGGGGTGGGTTCAGCTGCCTTTGTCCTCACATCTCTTGCGTGGGGCACTGTAGGGCCCCATAAAGGCAGTCTCAAGGTGCTAACAAGAAATGTTAGTCACTTGATGGCAGACTGTTACTGGAACAGAGATGGTGTTCAAGATCCTTTCTGTTGTTTTACTTTATTACTACTTCCTATCCTCGCTGTTCACTCATTCCATCTGTTTACAAGTTTGATATCTTTCTTTAAACCGTCCCGTAGCATGGTTGTAGTGACATGTCCTGAGGGTGCAGTGAGTCCCTCTGATGTTTGTAGGAGAGCTGCAGTACTTTCCGTGACTTTCTGGCATGTCCTTAAAGCTTTCTCAATGGAAACATCTCCTCCTGCCTGAGTCCCGGTGGCGGAATTGCCAAGTAGCCTTAGACTCCAGTGAAATATCAGTGGGGTTTGCTGCTCTGACGTTGGCTGTACCTTCAGAGTGACAGCTGGAGGTCCCCAGGCTGGTCTGCTGAGGGTTGGTGTGTGCCTGCCTGTGGCTCCCGTGGGGTGGGTTCAGCTGCCTTTGTCCTCACATCTCTTCCGTGGGGCACTGTAGGGCCCCATAAAGGCAGTCTCAAGGTGCTAACAAGAAATGTTAGTCACTTGATGGCAGACTGTTACTGGAACAGAGATGGTGTTCAAGATCCTTTCTGTTGTTTTACTTTATTACTACTTCCTATCCTCGCTGTTCACTCATTCCATCTGTTTACAAGTGTTTTTTCGTGCTTTGCTCCTCTGTTAATTTTGTGCCTTCTCTGTCCATTTGTGGGACTCTGTTTTGTCCCACATCTCCTTTCGTTTTGCTGACTCTCGTAATTTTAAATCCTCTCTGAAAATGTTTGTTTTCTGCAACTGTTAATCACTGGATATTGTTTCTTATTCTTGTATTACTTCTTTGTTGGCATAATATGTTGCTGAGCTGTTTGGTTTCGGTGTTCTGTCTCGCTGCTGCGTTCTGTTATCTGGGTGGGGAAGCTAAATCTGCCATACTTTTTTTTGTTTGGTTTTCATTCTGTTAAGAAATGTTCCTCATTTCATGGAACACCTGCTTGTCTCCAGCCATAAATGTTCCTGCTGCGACTGGTGCTTGTACAACTGTGTTGCTTGAGTAAGTGTTGGTGTTGTCGTGTGGAAGCCTTGGACCACTGATCCTCCCCTCATCCCTTGGAGTTAGGACAGGACATTTACCCCCAGTTTTATCAATGGAAAGCCAAGATCAAAGCTTGCCTGAGGCACATGGGCATTCTGCACCGGGAGAAATAATTGAACTGAAGCCAACACCCTGACTAATAGACCATCTAGGCTCTCTTTGAGAAAGAGCCAGTTAACCCAACTCAAGACAGGACTAACCCAGCTCTAACCCAGACAGGCCTCCTGTGTGCATCTCTCCTTCAGCAAGCAGACCAGGAGTTCGAGAATGCTCTGTTAGCTTTTCAATGCAGCTTTTTTTCGTGCCCTGCTGCCTGGCGTGGTGAAGGCAGCTGCAGAGTGAGGAGGCTGGAGTCGAGGACCTGGAGGCCTTGAAGGAAATGTGAAGTCACCAGTGGAAAACTCCCAGATCCACTAAATGGGAATGCTGACCTCTCTGCTGGTGGTACAAGAGCTTGGACTGAAATTTAAGGTGGTGATGCTATGTCATATTATTCGTGCCTTTGGAAAAGGCAATAAAAACAGCTCAGGGAAACGTTTCAGGGAAGGTGTTCACTAAGCTGCACATTTGGTGTGCAACCATTCCTAAATTCCTGCGTCTCCTGCATTCCTGGTCCTCTGTTTGGCGCCAGCATCTGAACAGAGGCGGCTCCATCCTCTAGAGGTGCCTCTTGTTGGTGAGGACCAAGTGGGGTAGGAGTGGGGATGATTGCGTGCTGGCTTCATTTGGCTGCTGCGGGTCCTTGCTTTATTGTTCTTGCTGGTATTACTCAGGGTGTTTTTCTGAAAGGTGCTGGGCAAAAAAAAAGTGGCTTTTATACTTTTTAATCCATTGGGTAGTCTCATGAGCTTGCAAGAACTTGAAATCCAGCTTGGGTCTAGTGACCCTGCAGCAGGGAGAGAGTCCTGTTTATTTTAAGCTGTCAAAGGCTAATTGTTTTTTAAACAAAGCATGAGGGAGGCCATTCTATAAATAAGATAAAAAAGTGCACAGCACCTCTCCAAGTGGAGGAGGTCTGTCACGTCAGCAGACCTTACTCCTTGAAGAGTTTGAATCAGCTCAACAGATTAGTTTTGAGGTGGAGATTTCTAAGCAAAGGCAGTTTCACGTGTTTTAGAATAGTTTTTGCTCACTTGCTAATGCCGAAATTTTCATGTGCTCAGTTTCCCCAGAAAACCTAAAGCTGAGAGAAAGTTTCAGCTGAGCTATTGAGATCAAGTGTAGGGTCAGATTAATATCTACTAGAACCTTAGTGTTGAAGTCTTCCTCTGGTGCAGAGAGGTACCCTCTCCTCTGCCATCAGAGCTGCCCCTCTCCACTCGGGATCTACCACCTGGAACACCCTCCTGGAGATAGGTGCTTATGCCCCTTCTTCCAGAAACTGAGCACAAGCACTGTCTTAAATGGATACAGGAGGAAGAATTTGGAGTGACGATCCCTCAGTTCTGAGATTAAGAGATCCTTCTGTTCAGGAGCTGGGTTATCCATGCCTCCTGGCTCCATGTCCAGGTGAGCGTGCCGAGCAGTGCTGGGTGAAGGCAGAGGTGCCTCTCCACACCTTCCTCTGCACAAAGGGTTTGAGAGTTCCTGGGACGATGAGAATCTGTTGGACACAAAAGGACCCAAAAGGTTGGGGCACTTCTGTGAGCTGGAAGAACCCTGTGCTCCTGTCCTTGGCTCTCAACTATTTTTTTTTTACTTACTAGAACCAGCTGTTGGATGTGAGTGTGTGAGGCCTCTGCTTTCGGATTTGATCCCTCTCAGTCAGAAGAGGAAACTGAACCTCTCTTCGTGGCTGGGGTGAGCTCTGTCATGTGGGATGGGGGCAGGGACGTCAGGCAGCACCGCTCTGAGCTCTTCCTTCTGCATCGGTATCTTAGGAGAGCAGTTATTCTCAGTTTTGGGAAGAAAGGGCAAAGCCACCTATCCCCAGGAGGATGATTCAGGCTGTGGATCCCAAGTGGAGAGGAGGCACCTCTGGGCAGTGGTACAAGGGAGGGTTTTAGGGCTCAGCATTCTCCACTGGCTGCTGCAGGTCTTTGGGTATTTGAGGTACTGTGACTCAAAGCAGTCCCCTGCCTTTTTTTCCTCTTTGGCGGAACCAAACCCAGGTTTATTCTGGGTTGTATGCTGCTCTCAGGTGCTGGTGATGTGTAACCTAGCTTTTCTGATCTCTGTGAGCTTCTCCCCCCCATTCTTTTTAAAAAGAAGAGTGCTTTTGGGTGTATAAACTGATGGTCTTGTGATGTAGTACAGGAAAGGAGATGTTTGGGAAAGGAGTTTACATCCATGCGTCATCTTCTGCCATTTCAAGAGATATTTGAGATATATTTGGTACTGGCTTGTTGGACCATACTAATAATTACTTCCCCCCCCTTTTTTTTTTTTGAGCTCTTGGTGTGTTTTACCTTCTGCACAGTTTGAGTGTCCTACAGGATGTGTGTGGCAGAGCTAGACAATGAATCCAGGTGTCTTAAGTCAGACCAATGTCTGACCCTTGAGAGCGCCTTCCCCAATATTCTGGCAGTAAACATTGGAATGTTGGCAATTATACGTGCTGGGAATTAGAGCTACTGTTAATCACCTCTTGGTACAAGTATTCATGATTGAAGAGGTGGGGAAAAAAAGTAACACCACAGCATCAGCTGTTGGAAAGTTTGACAATGGGCCCGTTAGTCACCAGCAGAAGGCTCAATTGATGGAGCATGCAGCAGGAGAGCCGCCTGCTAGGTAATAATGTGGTTGTGAATGATGAGAAGTGCTGAGACTTTACTTCTAATTAGCAGCAAAAAGTGTGTTGTAGAGTATTCAGACTCGTTTTCTTGAGTTCAGGGATTTGTCCTGAACAACTTGTTTTCATTTGTGGAAGTGCTTGCCAGAACTTTCTTACTTGAAATGAGTATCACGGTTTTATTCAAGCTCCTTCACTGGGCTTTCATGCATTAGTTGTCTTACTGAAGCTGGACTTCACACACAGATTGAGTCAGTCGTACTTTGTCAAGGAACAAGATTAAGTTGATTAAAGTGCTTATGGAACAGCATAAATGAGAATATTCCAAATACAATGAAGGCTGAAGAAGTGTGTCATCTTGGTGGCCTCAGGAGTGGTGCTAAGAACATACGTAGTGACTGATGCTGCTTACGACAAACGAATGCAGTATTTTCATGAGTGTACTTTTAACATATTTTTTTTTTTTAACCCTTCTCTCCTGCTGTCTGAAAATGTAGTCTGTGGTTAAGGAGTATAAGTCCTCTAGTTAACAGCAAATTTTTCTTTCTTGTGCCAGCTGACAAAATGTAGTTAGGAAAAAATAAAAAGCCTGAAGGAAGCGAGAGCGGCATAACTAGAATTACTTATAATTTAATTCTGATACATAAAGAATCAAATGATACCTACAAGAGAGAAGGGAAGGTGAATTTCAGTTTTTACATGGGCAAAAGTATTTGTCTATTTTACTACCTAGATTTGACAGTTTTGGTTGTATGTTTCCTGATTTATTTTTTTTTAAGTGCTGTGTAGGATTAGCATTTTCAGAAATGCATTCTCTTGGTTGTCTTCCTAATGCAGAAGCACTAGTCTGAATTCTGCAGCTACTTTGACTGTATGCTAATGTATCTGGGGACATAATTTGGTGCATTTTTTGTATTCCTTTTCTGCGGTAACTTTCTTAACCATAAGCTAAATTATATGCATCATTATATACCTTCATTGATCTTGCAATAAATGCCACATAAGCGGAGATGTAGACATATAAATACAACTCTGTATCTTGTATGCCTTGCAATGAAATACGTATATCAAAGCTTACATCCTCTGTAATTATCCACTCACATTAGCAATTAGGCACCGCTCCAGATTTTCCATTTATAACAAACTTATTTTGATGCTCATTTCAAATATTCTACCAACAGTGCCGCCTTTAAATAAACAATGAGACAAAGCACCCTTATGGGAATGCAGCAAGTAATGAGCCCCAGGGGGAGAGAGTTTGTTTCAGAAGTTTTACTTGCACACGGAGCACAGCTTGGGTGTGAAGGAACGTAGGATTAGACTTAATTACAGTATTATGATTTATGAGACTGTAAGCTAAAATGTAATATCCTTGGTTTAAAGAGCCCATTATCAAACAGAAGTGGAGAGAAAAATCTGGGTTAGGGAAAGAACAGATTGATTTAATGTAAAAGTGAACTTACCCTTAAGCTGTGTGGTAGTAATGGAAGTAAGAGAAGACTTGAATTTTGAATTGGGACAAGTGGTGTGGCTATTACAGCTTCTGTAGTTCTCAGCTGGGCTGTGGGTAGTGTGGGGAGTAGTCAGGAAAGAGAGGGGAGATTGTTTAACTTTGCGTGACTTTAAGTCTGATTTAACTTCCTTTTACATAATGAGGGAATTAACTAAACAGTCTTTATACAGTTCCCGGAGTCACCAGAAATCAAGGTTATCGTATATTTTAAAAGTGCCACAGAGGAAAGGGTCAGATCAGCCTTTGACTTCCCTGGTTTGGAACGTTCTCTGCTCAGCAGCCCGTGCCCGGACAGACCTGTGCTGCTGGGCACAGGCTGCTCTGCTGGGGCCTGAGGCTCTTTGATGGGCACGAGCACAAAGCTCACAAAGTCCCTCTGCACGGGCAGTTCGTGCACCTGGACCTCTGGTTTCTGCTTGCTTTGAAAAGTCCGTTACTTCTTGTACGAAAGGGAAACCAGTGAAGTTCGTGTGACTTTGATATACTTGATTAGGGATTATGGAAAAAAAGCAGAATGGAAAATGAATCATAGTTCAGGATTTTACTTTTTTTCTGTGTTATGTTTTATCACTTGTTCAGAGATGCATATTTTCATAGAATCATAGAATTGTCTAGGCTGGAAGGGACCTCCAAAGGTCATCTAGTCCGACCCCCCCGCAGTCAGCAGGACACCCCCAACTAGACCAGGTTGCCCAGGGCCCCCGTCAAGCCTCACCTTGAAGTCGAGCCTCACCATCTCCAGAGATGGGGCCTCAACCACCTCCCTTGGCAACCTGTTCCAGTGTTCCATCACCCTCACAGTAAAGAACTTAATTATTAATTACATTTTAATTATATTAAGGACATAGAAACCCTCATGACTGCCTCTTTTAAACCTGCATTTGTTATTTGTGAATCTGGTTCCATCTAATTACTTGAAACAGTAGTTCAAGTAATTCAAGAAGAAGATGTGCAGACGTTTCCTGACATAGGTCCTGGTTTCAGCTGGTTATGATGACGCTCAACCTTGAATTTTTGGACCCAAGGTAGATGACTGGGGCTGAATGTGTTTGTGTAGAAAGTTTGAAGTAAAATGGCATTTCTGAGAACAGGATAAGCAAAAATGCGTTGGTTATTCCTGTTTTAAAAAAAAGGATCTTGCAGGTGTGTGCGGAGAACCTCTGGGAGCTGCAGTGCTGTCTCTAGACCCGCTTCTCCAGCGTGGAGGGCTTTTCTGCTCATTTTGAAATTTGCCTAGGTTTTGACAGCAGTGAGATGAAGGATTTCATTCAGACCCCTACAGCTGCTGTCTGGGTACCTACCTGGTGCTGGAGGGTAGCATGTGTTACCTGGCAGGGGCAGGTTCTTCTCCCTGCTGGCTCTGGCCACCAAGAGGCCCCAAGCTGACCCACAGTGGTGTGGGAGGTGAATCCCAGTTCCCGGGATGTCCAGCTTCCTCTCCTGGGGGGAGGAGAGGAAGGCACAGGACAGCTGCAGTTGTCCGGCTGCTTTGTGTTCCCTCTTTCTGGAGAAGTGAAAATAATTTCTGTTTTTACTACCTGACTTCACTTCAAATACGAAAACTTAAACCAAGAAATTACATTCTCGCAAGGTAGTGGTTTTCATTGCAGAATCGGAAACAGAGATAAACAAGAAAAGCAAAAGACAGAGAAAACATGGGTTTAAAATGTACTTGTTATTCACGTCTTGTAGTAGGTATCACCTGAGGTGTTGAGGGGCTGTTTTGGCTATGGGAGCCAAGAGATTGTGCCACAAGTAGTCTCGTTGCTCTAAGTGCTGTTTGTCCAACTCTGCTCCTGTCATTATTCCCTTGGGAGAAGAGTCCAACCCCCACCTCTCTCCACCCTCCTTTCAGGGAGTTGTAGAGGGCAAGGAGGTCTCCCCTCAGCCTCCTCTTCTCCAAACTAAACATGCCCAGTTCCCTCAGCCTCTCCTCGTATGACTTGTTCTCCAGACCCCTCACCAGTTTGGTGGCTCTCCTCTGGACACACTCCAGCACCTCTTGTAGTGGGGGGCCCAGAACTGAACCCATCCCTCAAGGTGAGGCCTCACCAGTGCCCAGTCCAGAGGCACCATCACTGCCCTGCTCCTGCTGGCCACGCTGGTCCTGATACAGGCCAGGATGCCGTTGGCCTTCTTGGCCACCTGGGCACACTGCTGGCTCCTGTTCAGCCCACAGGCCACCAACACCCCCAGGTCCTTTTCTGCTGGGCAGCTCCAGCCACTCTGCCCCCAGCCTGTAGCGCTGCAGGGCCTTGGTGTGACCGAAATGCAGGACCCAGCACTTGGCCTTGTTGAACCTCATCCCATTGGCCTTGGCCCATTGATCCAACCTGTCCAGGTCCCTCTGTAGAGCCTTCTGACCCTCAGGCAGATCAACGCTCCCACCTAGTTTGGTATCACCTGCAAACTTACTGAGGGTGCACTCAATCCCCTCACCCAGATCATCAATAAACATTACTGGCCCCAAAACTGAGCCCTGAGGGACACCACTGGTGGCCAGCTGCCAACTGGATTTCACCCCATTAATCACAACTCTCTGGGCATGGCCACTCAGCCACTTTTTTACCCAGTGAAGAGTACACTTGTCTATGCCATGATTTGCCAGCTTCCTCAGGAGAACGCTGTGGGGGACGGTATCAAAGGCCTTACCAAAGTCCAGGTAGACAAAGTCCACAGCCCTCCCCTGATCCAGAAGATGGGTCACATGGTCATAGAAAGAGATCAAGTTGGTCAAGCAGGACCTCCCTTTCATGAACCCATGCTGGCTGATGCCTTGCCTGCCCTGCACTTGCCGTGAGAGCTCACTCAAGAAGAGAGACGGGAGATGGGTGCAGAGGGATGTGTTGGTGAACGGAGAATGAGGTGGTGGAGGAACCAGCAGAGCAAGGGGTGTGTGTGTGGAAAGAGGTAGATGTGGGTGGTGGGACGGTAACTGGTGTGCGTGGTCTAGTAGGCAGCAGGAATTAGCTAGGAAGTAGGGCTGAAGAAGAACAGAAGGTGGACAGTTTCTGAGCTCTGCAGTCCCCTGCTGACAGAAAATAGTTATGGAAGCTACTGGTAAACTGTCTTTTCTTTTCAAATTACTCCACACAGAAGAAAGCAGCCTGTCACTGCCACTGTTTGCTTAGATATTTCAAATGGTGGAGATCTGTAGCGAGGCCGGTATGGTCTCAGACAGTTGAATATTACAACTGAATATTTGATATTTTTTTCCCAGCATTTTCGGTGGTGTTTAGGAAAATGCATAATGATACTACCCTCTCCAAGAGAACGTGAGTTACAAAGTCATTTCCTCAGAAAGAAATAGCAGTTTTAAGATTGTCTATGGTACCTTGCGCAATTCTGTGTGTAAAAGCACAACAGTCCTCACTGATGTGGTCCCGTACCATGGTTTGCAGGGCATGGCTGACTTGCCAAGTGCATGCCATGTCCAGTGCTTTTGTAACAACTGAGCTTACATATAATGAGTTGTGGTACTCCGGTAATCTTCTTATATAATAAATTTTGGACAGTTTGTTTGAAGTGCCCCTCTAAGATATGACTGCCACACGAGTCAAGGCATGGAGTTGAAATTTATATGAAATTACTTTGCAGGAGGCGGCTAGAAAAGCGTGTCCAAGTGTGGTTGTTATCATTTGACACTGTGAGTCAAGGTTATTACAGCTCTCCTCTGTGCAAAGAATTGATATTAAAACAGTAATCAAGTTGTTGTTCTTTGGCCTCTGGCTCATAAAAAACAATGTCATTTAAAAAAATCAACAAACCAACCCTGAAACAAGAGTTTTTATATGAATCTTAAAATGCAGAAACATTTTATGATCCAGTGCTTGGACGACTTATCTTGATTTTCTTTCAGAGGCTTGTTTGAATTTCAAACAAGTTGTTTGGTTTCGTTTTTTTTTCCTGCACTTGACATACACAAGTTAATGAATGTTGCAAAGGCAGCTGGAAGCATGCAGTCCCAGTATGAGGAAAATTACTGCTTAAACTCATGGTAAGCCCCACATTTTTATATCTACTGCCCACAGTTAAAAGACAGGAACTCAGTTCTTAGGGTTTTTCCTCTTTTCGGTGTAAAAGCACACATGTTCCTGTGTGCAGAGCAGAGGCAGGGCAAGCACAGGAGTCTCTGAGCCACCCAGCTCTCTGTGTGCCTCCTGAGGGGGCTGTGGCTGGAAGCTGGAGGAGCAGCGGGCACAGCATCCCCAGCCACCCCTGCAGGATGCCTTTCCTTTCATTTTGCCTGGCTCCAGCGAGCATCTGCATCCTGATGCCTGTGAAGTTTTGTGTTAGTTGTATAACCGTGAGTACTGTGATGTGGAAAATGTACCTGCAGCTTCAGAGAGCAGCTAAGTTGAACGTGGCTAGTATAGTTTTATCTTAAATCTTGCAATACCTGGCATTATTTATAAATTCCAACTCCCAGAGCTTTATGAATTTTGGATGTCATAGACTCATAGAATGGTTTGGGTTGGAAGGGACCTTAAAGATCATCTTGTTCCAACCCCCACTGGAACTATATAATCTATTCCAACCCTATGCTCAGCTTCCGTTTAAGAAAAAGTGAGTTGCTCTCCCTCGTGAGTGTGGGGAGAAGCTTGAAAATAGGAATGTTCACAAGCAAAAGGTGTGTAAGGAGTGCCCTGAGTTAGAAGTAATTTTCGTCTGCTAAGTTTAAATCCGAGCACATGGTTTGCAGGTGGGAATATGACTGACTAATGGAATGTGAGTACTTGAGACTGGAAACAGTGCTTTTTCCATGACCTTGTTGATGTCATTTTAAAGTTAGCTGGGTTTGGATTTCTGACGGGCTGGCCAGTTGTTCCAGATAACTGAATCAGTACTGTGCTTTGCTAAAATATTCTCAGTCACCTTTTAAATCTGGTTAATATTTCTTTTATTATTTAGAAACAATAAAGAGGGAAAGACTGGATATCAGTTTTGAAAACACTGAGAGCAGATCTTTGTACATTTGAGTTGTGAAAAATGTTGAAAGACATCACTAAGCAAGTTCCATTTTTCCATTCAAAGAAAAAGATTTAAGACTACCTAGAAAGTTAAATAAATAAATAATTAAATTCCTTCATTTAGAAAAAACCCAACAAACCAAACCCAAACAAACTGTGCCAAGTGAGAATGGTTAACTGTCTGTTAGTGGTATTTACTTAGATACATTGGACAATTTCTGACATGTTATTGCCTTTTGCCGAGGTAGACTCAGTTTCAGCCAAATGCCCTGTCCCCTCCTTGCCATCTGCCACTCGTGAGGGTGCCAGTCCATAGACTCCCCTTCTGCTCTGAATTGGAAGAACAGGTCATGGTGAGTTTGACTCTTTACAGGTTGCTGAAAAGTCAGGGTTAAGCAAAGAGTTTTGTGGAATTTCATTGTTCTAAAACGAGATTTTACATCAGGTTTGCTGATGTAGATAATGGGTAGGACAATGTTTGTAGTGCTTCTCTGGTTGAAGACAGAATTTAGTAAGTCGAGCTTTAACGTGGAACAGGTTTCATAAGTAAGGAACTGATGTAATAAATATTTTGGATTTTAGTGTTGCTGTAACAACAGTAAAGTTGAATACTTCAGGAAATACCAGAAGTTCAATTTTTGAATAAGATAGTCAAGTATCTTTGTAGATATCCTTTCATATCATTACTGTCATTGTAGCATGTTATTTATAGACAGTATTAAGAGTATTAGAATGCAGAAAAAAAAATCCTTGCCTTTAAATAATGAAAGTACAAAATAACATACAGATAATTTAGTGGATATTGTGATGGGGTTTTTTGGTGGGTTTTTTTTATTGTTGGTGAGGTAATAATTTATTCATGTCAGGCTGTAGTTGACGTTGATACATAATATATATTCTCCTATTCAGAAAAAGTAACTAACAAAATAGTGGCAAAGATTCATGGCATTATTTCCTGTACAGATGGTCTGAGATGTAGGTTCTAGACCTGCAAATTTGTAGACTTTTACAAACTGCAAATGTCACGAAGCATTTTTTAAGTAAAAAAAAAACCAACAACTGTTGAAGAGCATTCAAATTAAGATTTCTACTTCCCTTGGTAGATTTTCGGGAATACTAACAGGGGAATTAGGATTAGATCATGAAAGCCAGGAGGCCAGCAGCTGGCTGTGCCGTGGGTCCGGGCAGCGGTGGGGTTTGTGGTGGAGGTGGCTGCTCACAACGGCTCCTCTCCCAAGAACGAAACAAGGTCAGGACCTGGCAGGCAGTGACTTCTGTCTGTATTAACTTTTGTAGTTGAACAGGTTTTTCTGCCACTGAACGTAGGGACTAATTACTGTATTGTTTATTTGCCCCCATGTAATATTTAGGGTATAGTAAAAACATTAATTGTAAAGTTCTGCTGTAACACCTCATTTGCAGCAGGACTGTGCATTAGGCTGGTGGGACCCTTCCATCTGGTCCCTTTCCTTTCTATGGCAGATTAAACTCTACTGTGATTAGGCTGCTCTTAGTAGAATCATTTTACTTGAGTAGAACTGGAAGTGGGACAGTGCTGGTTTGAGCTTCCAACCATGGATCTAAAGTGTATTTAGAGGGATGGTATACAAGCAGAGAAGTGACTTGCATGGGGTCGTTAACAAATTGTGGAACATAACTAAACCCTCCAAGTTCTGGGTCAGTGCTCTTTTTAGAAATGTTGATCTAGCAAGACGTTCAATGCTAAGTTGCATAAATTGTTTTATTTAAGATATTGGCTTATCTCATGGTAAGCCTTGGGAGTAAGCCAGCTGTGACAAAACTAGTTAGTTTATTAAAGCCTCCATGCGCCAAACGTTTTTTAAGTATATATCTAAAGATGCAGAATGAGCTTTATCATTGCAAGAAAAAAGCCTAGGCTGAGAAGAGTTTTACGCTTGCTGGCATTATTGTGATGCTCATTTGTTGGGTGGAACCTCATTGACACTTAAGAGTAATTAATGTTCTTCATTTTGATGGAGGTGTGAAAAAAATCCCTCTGCCTCTCTGTGACCAGACAGCTGAAACAAAAGAAGTCACCACCTAAAGCTGATGATACACTTGATACAGCCTGAGTAAAAGCTGAGCTGTATTACTCAAGAAGCTTCTTAGAGAGAAATTCAGCATTGACAGGGCAAGATATACAGGCCTAAGTGAGCAGGGGTACGGAGAATGTAGGACAAAAGCTCAGTCATAAGCAGAGAAAACCTCCTACATTGACCCATGGAAAATAAAAATGAGGGTGTACTACTGACCGTTGTTCTCTCTGAAAGCTGTAATCAAAGAAACTCATGCTGTTTGGTTTCTCCCATGTCCAGGAAAACAAGAATTTATGAATTCTTTCTGAATAAATGATCAAGAAAATACCTGACACCATCTCAAACTTTTTCTTTATAGTGGAAACAGCCCTTAAGTCTCCAAAACTGAAATCATCGCTCGTGACTAAGGATAAACTGATATGGATGCGACTTCCAAAATGGAAATTTGTGACTGGTGTTCTTGTCTCAAAAGAGACCGGAGAGAATTGATATGATTTCTAATACAACAACAGGAAGCCTTGCAGGTAGAATTAAAGCAAGAATAAGAATGCCATCTGAAAAAAATAACTGAGTGCATCAGAAGTAGTCAAAGCAAAGAGCTTTCCTAGTGGAGGTTTTGTATGATGATTTACAGGTGAAACTGAAACCTTTTATGGGCACCAATTAAAACTGTTGGCACAAGTTTGGGAAACGTTCAGGGAATATACCCACTCTCAAACAGCAAGGTGGGTCAAAGGGATGGTAAAAAAATATATTTTCTGTGGTTCCGATCTGGTTTTCCACAAAATACGGATGAGGAAAGCTTGGGATTGCTTTTGAGTTTGAGCCTCAGCAAAGACTTGCCTTTAGAAATGATCTTTCAGATCAGTTCTAATTAACATAGTAACCGGTTATCCAAGTGTGGAAACCTGGGTATGAGGAGACAAAGGGGAGTTTACAAGGTGATGAAGTATGATAAAATTTTTGAGCTACCTGGGGACAACTCCTGTTGGTGCTTAAAATTTCAGACATTTTCATGATAATTCATCTAAGAAATATGTACACGGTCAGGACGGACTATATTGAGGCATCTTGAGGATAGTGTGCCACATGATTGTAGGAATTAAGAGGGCTGGGCTTTCAGAGGTGTTCACAGATCTAGGAGCAGCAGGGTGACCTTGGCACTTCACCCCAATGAACTCTCTGGAGGCTAGTTGCAGATATTGCCTTAGGCAGAAGATCAAAGGAATATTTCATGGAACGACTGCTGAAAAGAGATCACTTTCTCTTTCCTCCCCCTAACTTGCAAAACCTCCTGAATCATCCATTTGAAGAATGTATTGTTCCTGGGATGGACTTCAGAACAGCCAAAAGCTTTCTTTGGGAAGATGATTGGCTCTTGCAATCATGTTAAAGTGTGGCAACCCCTCAGAGTGGCAAGTGGGTCTCTGGTCACATCATGCAAGCTTGGAGTTTAGAAATGTGATAGAACATAGGAGTTTGTATTCATTCAGAAATTGTATCGTGGCTTTGAAACTGCTGAAACTGGGGGTGCTGCAAGAGTGATAGCTGATTTGAAAAATGTATAATTTGGTGAAGTGTAAGCAGGATGTGGAAAATGGTGCAGGAAATGTGATGTTTGCAAGATAGATAAGAGAGTCCCCCAGTGCAACAGTATCTTGTGGGGGCATCAATGGAGTGTGTTGCTGAAGTTTTTTTCTGCTGGAGAATTGGTAGTGATGGCTGTCCATTAATGTAGCCATGACTTAACTGCACAAAATTGCCTGATGCTTCTGAAGTCAGGCACCAAAGGGCACTAGAAATAGAAAAGACTTTCCTGAATGAATTTTGTAGATTTAGAGACAAGCGTAAGCTATCTGTGGATCAAAGGAAAATTTTAAATTCAAAAATATTTCACTAAGCCTCTGAGACTCTAGGCTTCCATAAAAGTTCCACCGTCTCAGTGTGCCCACAGTCTGATGGGTGTGGTAGAAAGGATCATTATGGACTCCTACCTTCAACTGCCTTGTTTTATAAACTCAAGGAATTAGGGCACTCTATCCCATTGCCTTTGAGGGACTTAGAACGGGAGTGGATGAGAATATGAATTATACTCCAGAAGTTATTTTGTTTCAATATTAAGCAATTCTCTTTATTATAAAGAAATTCTGGGGCGATGTGGACTGTGCAGAACATCAAACACTAGACTGGAAAAGCTCGTTCAAGCCTGTTTGGTAACGTGAACATCTCTTGGATGCATTTTTACAGGAAAGCGTATGTAGTCCGGGAATTGACTGGATGGGAGTGAGACATAATGAATCAAGGAGAATTCAGTCTCAATTGCACTTCATGTCTGCTTTTTTAATGTAGTTTGAGATACACATGTTATAATAGTTTAGTTTGTAGTGACAAGTGCATGGACTAAAGAGACCAAGTTCATGTCTAGATTAAAGAATGAAGATTTTGAGCAATCTGGAGTTAAAGAAAACGTTTTTTTAGTAGCTGCTCTTAATCTGTTTTCTTGGTTTAGAAGAGGTGATACAAGAACTCGAGGCATCTTATCCCTTTAGCCCAGAAGGACTGAAAATATCTTGTCATCTGTTCTTTCTAATCAGTTCAGTCCTCTGAGGATACCAAAGATACTGCATTCCCAGGCTTGCCTGATTGATGAAATGCCTTCAGGTGTCTCCAAATACTGTCAGAGTGGTTTCTGCACCTTGGCTGTGGGAATCTACGTTGGGGGATAATCTTACCTGTTGAAGGAGGTTTGGAATTTCTGTGTTCTGGCTGGTTTTGCTCAAGAACAGGATGTTTTTATGTGATGGTCATTTGAGGGATCAGATCTGAGTGCTTGTTTTCTAAGTACTGATGAAGACATGTTATTTCTACTGAAAAACAGGCATAGTTTTTTCCTGCTGACTTTTGCAGCCAGAAGGAATATGGATCTGTTTTGAAGGCTGGGCCTGAAATACCTTCCACAAGTTCTCAGTCCTTCTGCACAGAAAATGGGACTGAAATCTTCTGTGTGAAATGAGGTAGGTTTTGTTGAACAGGAGAAGAGGGAGGGTGGTTTTTCTCTGCACTCAGTGAAGTATGTTGGTCTCTTGCTCTGTGTGGTGGTTGGTCCAGGTCTCTGGGCTATGAAGCCCGAGGTGGTTCCCTATGGCTCCCCATTTCCAGTATTGAATCAACTGTGCCAGTTGTAGAGGAACAAGAAGCTCATTTTTATCCTGTTACTGAACTTCAGCATCCTGAAAGAGCAGTTTGTGCTGTCAGTGGCATCCTTGGGGGTGTATTTTGTACCACTGACTGCTTCTGCCAAAGCACTTGCAGTTTGTGTGGTTGGCAGGAGGATGTTGAAGGGGAAATTTGAGCAGTAGGGGGTCACAGAACCCAAACAGTAGATAGCAAGAGATTATCTGTTGCCACTGGAGAGTCAATCTTATTATGCACAGTTTCTGCTTCTAGGGTAGTTTGAAAAATTGAGAGAGCCTGGGTCTCAGGATGCCAACCGTTAGTTTGCAGGAAGGAGGACATACTCTGGTTTTGCCCAGATCAGGCATTTATTTTAGGAGGTCGATGACTGCTGCACTACCCAGTCCCTATGTTGAAGGTAGGATCTTTTGGGATAGACAGTGCATGTGAAGGGACTGGAAGATGCTGACAGGTTCTTTATAATGGTATAGATGCAAATGAGATCCTTTCTGTAAACGCTGAACTCTCCAAGGAGGAGCAATGGATGGACAGGACTCCAACACTGCTCCAGCTGGATAGTGCCTCTTTGTCTTCTGGAAAGGATGGATTTTCTTTTTGGAGGCTAGTGTTCCCATATTAAATGGGATATCTGTGCCGTCCCTTGCAGGTGGTGAATTGAGCCCATGCCAGGCAGGTGTTTTCTGGGCTCTGAGTTGCCCGAGTAGGTCAGCAGAGAATCTGATCCAAATTCCAGCTGAAAGTCTGCTTGACAGAGCTGTAACAAGATCTCTACAAAGTTAATTGGCAGGAGCTCAAGAGCAACTTTGAGTATAAATGCTGTGGTGCTTTTTTCTAATTTCAGAATGACAAGTTAGATACAAACTTTTATTTTGTATTAACACAGAGCTTTGTATACAAATAAATAGCTATTTTCGGTGCTCATTTCCTAGGAAAAAATTAAACTTGAAAGCTAAAATATGGAAAAAATATGTTCTAAAACCTCTTCAGATTCAGGATTAGAAAAAAAGAAACGAAAGCTGAAAATCACTTCCAGCTCACGCATTTGCCGACACAAAGCTGCAGACCAACCAGATGAATTGCACGTTGTGAGGTGCAGGAACAATTTGTGCTCCTTTTTAAGTCATCGGAGTAGCAAGCAGCCACGTACGTGCAGTGGAATAAAGCTTTGTCTCCGATTTCCATTTTTCTAAGAAAGATTATCCATTTAGGTTTAACCAGTATCTGTTTATATCTTAATGGATCACAGGAGAGCAGTTATCTTCTGGTGTCTTATCTAGGGCACTATATCGAGGGAAGAATTTATATGTAAGTGAACTGCGGTAGCAGAGATAATCGTGCCTTTTGACTTGGTGAACAGGTTTTCAAACCACTGAGGCTGTGGATATACGTTTACTCTGCAAGCTGTCTTTTATCAGTGACTGCACATCCCTGTTCACCACCAGAACAGTTTATGTGAGTGCTTCTTAGCTCTCTCTATGCAATATGAGTTCATATACTTAAACAATTTAGTAGATGATTTGTGCTAACGGAGTTGACTGTTGCTTAGAGACAGTCAGGCTCTGAAAGGTTGTAACATGAAATGAAGGAACTAGCCCGATGTTTACTTTTGCTCTTTCCTGCATTTGGGTCAACTTAGTCCTTTTGTTGAATGTTATGATCTATGAATCTTGTAACTCAAGTGTTAGGCATCACCTCAACCAATACTGTTTTATTTCCACCTGCCAAATTAAACAGAGAGTTCTACATCAGAGAGCTACTCGGGACAAGGCTGGCAGCTATGATTTCCAATCAGAGAAAAAGCTTGAGAACAGCATGTCTCTCTTAGCAGATGGCCAGACCTTCTGCCACTTGCGCGGAAGCATCTCAATGTCCTCTTAAACGGAAGTGTTAATCAAAATATAGCAGACTAATTGTTTATGTGAGTAGATGAGATTATCCCAGACAATGTGGTGCTGTTTGACTTGGAGAAAGAGCTGTGTAACCATACACAAAGCTGCACCACAGAGATAGTCAATTTGCTTTTCGGTGAGGTAATAAAGTCTGGAAAGGTGATAAAAATGGAGCTGATTTTTGGGTGGGGTGCCGTACTATCTTCTCAGATCAGCTTATAGCGGAGTGGTATTATTTACTGCGCACAAATGAATAAGGACTTGTAGCTAAGGCAGCGAGCAGGTTTTTAATTAAGGTGGCAGGTTCACTTCTTGCGATAACGGGTAGAGCAGTTCAAGAGGGTTGTGGAGCGATAAGGAAAAGGCTGGAATGGCTTTACTCCGCTGAGTATCATTGCACAATATGAGATTGACTTTAGCAGGACTTCTTACATGGGGGTTGTGTACACCGATTAGTTTGTTTAACTTGAAACTAGATGTGAACTTTGGTATGCTTTTTTTTTGTGTGTGTCCAGGTTCTCTTTGCTGGGAAACTGTACAGTAGCAAGGCAGCCGTGCTGCTACAGTTGAAGTCCCTATGGGAACCAGGGCAGTGTGGTTATAAACCTCAGGAGCTCAGGCTATAATTGCAATAAGACTATAAACTGGGACAAGGAGATGGAATACACCAAGAACCCTGAAAGGTGGAACGTGTTCTTCCTGGGAAGGGCCACTAACATGTATCCAATTTATTTATATTTTTCCATTAAGGACATAAAAACGAGTAGCCTGAGAGAGCTGACATCTCCAAAGAGGGAAATGGGTAGCTGCCTCCATGGTCCCCACCACACTGATTGAGAGCTAGTCATGCAGGAGCAAGTAATGATGACTACTTACTCCATAACCCACCACGCTTTCACCTTGCTTCAGTTCCTTGTGGTAGCTGCATGGTGGTCTTCAAACCAGGTCCTTTCTTTTCTCCTGTCGCCCCTCATATTACATATTCCCCCACCCCAACAACTCCAGCAGGTGCAGGACTCCTGCCCCCTTGAGCTTCTCCTCTTCCCGAGGCCTTGGAGCTCTGTCAGTGTGCTGTCCCACCTCCTGCCTTTCTCATGTGTCGGATTTTGTCCCTTCCTCACCAACCTGTTCGTTGAGGTGTTGGGCACCCATGGTCACTGAAAACCGCTTGTAGCAGGGCAAGCTAGAAAAGTCCCAGCAATTCCTCGCAAGTTGTAGTCAGGGCTCTGCTCTGAGTGCAGAAGAGCTGACAGAATCACAGAATCACATGGTGTTGGAAGGGACCTCTGGAGATCACCTAGTCCAACCCCCTGCCAGAGCAGGTCCACCCAGAGCAGGTTGCACAGGAATGTGTCCAGGGGGGGTCTGAACGTCTCCAGAGAAGGAGACTCCACCACCTCCCTGGGCAGCCTCTTCCAGGGCTCTGCCCCCCTCACAGGAAAGAAGTTCCTCCTCATGTTTAGACGGAACTTCTTATATTCAAGTTTGTGCCCATTTCCTCTTGTCCTATCCCTGAAAAAAGACCAGCCCCATCCTCTTGACACCCACCCTTTAAGTATTTATAGGCGTTGATCAGTTTTCCCCTCAGTCTTCTCTTCTCCAGACTCAAAAGACCCAAGTCCCTCAGCCTCTCCTCGTAAGAGATGCTCCAGGCCCCTCATCACCTTTGTAGCCTCTGCTGTCCCCTCTCCAGCAGTTCCCTGTCCTTCTGGAACTGGGGAGCCCAGAACTGGTCCCAGTGCTCCAGATGGGCCTCCCCAGGGCAGAGCAGAGGAGCAAGATGACCTCTCTTCACCTTCTGGTCCCACTCTTCCTGATGCCCCCCAGGATGCCATTGGCCTTCTTGGCCGCAAGGGCCCATTGCTGGCTCAAATTGACCCTGAGGTTCTCCTGCCAGCCAGCACTCAGCAGCTGCTTGCCCAATGTTGTGACTGGTTCCAGTGGTGAATGGAGAAGGGGAAATGTGTTTTTTTGGTCATGTCCCCCCCTGTATACAATGAAAGGAAGCACCGTAATAAACCCAGTGAGGTAAAAAAGCTTCCCCAGCCCATTACCTTCTAACACTTCTTCATCCTGTTTCTCTGCTCCTTCTCCCACTCAGGCTGGTGCCGGCTGTTGGGAGGTGCTGGGAAGGGTCACGTCCAGCGTTTGGCCACCAACAGCTCCCTTCTGCCCCTGCCAGCCCCCTGGAGCCTAGCTTTCCTGGGGCAGAGCCTCCGGGGAGCCCTCCCTGGCTGCTGGTGAGGGGCTCCTGAGGTGGTTCTGTAGGCTGCAGTCCCGGTGACGCGCGGTGGGGAGGGACTTTGCTGTCATCTGGCAGAGATGGAGGCTGCCTGAAAGCCTGACTTTGTCCTGCCCAGGGAAGGAACAGCACCTTTCCCTTTGATGTGGGGAAAGGAAGGCAAGGTCTTCAGCGTGTTGGAGCTGGTGTAGAGCAGCGCTGTTTCATTGCCGACATGGGAAATGTAATAATAAAGTGTCCAGAAGTTAAGTAAAACACAAAGGGAGGTGGGGGGTGGAGAGAGGAAATACTTGGAGATGTCTGCAGTGCTTCCTGTTTGCTTCTGAAAATTATGAGTCAGATACCCCACAAACAGGAGAGAGGGGCTTGAAAAATTGTGAGATTTTTAAAAAAAGTAATAATGCTTTTGGATTCATTCTCTAGGTCTTCTGGTTTTTGAGCTTTCAGAGCTGGAGGCCGTTATTCACATTTTTCTGGGCAGTGGTGACAGCAAGGAACACATGCTCTTTTCCTCTTCAATGAAAGAAGAAGTGTTTTTTTTTTTGTAAATATATATTCATACAGCATCAGGAAGTAGGCCAGTAGAAAAGATACCAACTACCACAAGATTTGGAATAGAATGTGGATTACCATCACAGTTGTTCTAGAGTTAATTGCTTTGACTTGAAAAACTTTTGCAACACAAGTTAGTTGTAACCCTCAGGAGGATTTGCCTTTGCCCTGTGGGACATGTGCTTTGGCACAGGCAGGAGAAGGTGCTTTGTGTGTGTCTGGGTCGTGTTTGAGAACATCAGTGCTTTCTACTCACAGCTCCAGAAGGAGGAACCACGCTCCTTCTCCCCAGGTAAAGCACAGTTTGCATCTCTAAAACCCACAGATTTTAAGGGGCTGTAACGTGAGCGTTAAGTGTGTGCACAGCGACGCTGCACTGAGAAGGAGAAACGAAGTGGATGCCATTCTTTCCCCTCCCGTATCACTGAAGTGCAGGCTTTTCTAGAAGCCGTGATTTCTTTGTTTCTCTGCCAGTTAGTTCCCAGTGAGCGTACGTAAGTGATGAAGGACTCCTTGCTCTCCAAATAGAAAGCCATTATTTGCAGGCGTTTTTTTTCCTCCGTTACCGGTGTCAGGATAAACTGTATCGGGAGACGTGGAAAGCATTTCCTTCAGCTGAAAAGAATGCTGCAGAACTGGAGGGCCTTCGTGTAACCGGCCCTTTCTGCGTAACAGGGCTGGTTGTTCAGACACACCTTGGTGGGTGATATAACCTTTGGAGAGCTGACAGCGCAGGCCGGGAGCCGGCGCTCCCCGCCGCTCAGCAGAGCCCTTGCCCTGGTATTGATGTCGTGATGGAGAAGCCCCCTCATCCCAGGTCAGCGTGGCGTTGTCAGCGAAGCACTTGGTCAAGGGTGAGACCGTTTTCAGAAGGCTTTCTGCTGTGCCTGCATTAATGAGAACACAGGTGCTCACGTGTGTTACCTGAAGTACCATTCAGGCTGGAGAAGAGAAGGTTCAGGGGGCATCTTGTCCATCTATATTAATACCTGAAGGGAGGGTGCAAAAGGGATGGGGCCGGGCTCTTTTCAGTGACAGGACCAGAGGCCACAAACTGAAACAGACAGTGTTCCCTCTAAACATCAGGAAACAGTTTTTCGGGTGACAAAGCCCTGGCACAGGTTTCCTAGAGATCTTCAAAAGCTTCCTGACTGTGGTCAAGTCCAGGGCAGTTGAGCAGGAGGGATGGGCAAGATGACCTCCAGAGGTCCCTTCCAACCTCAACTTCTGTGTGGTTCTGTGTGCTGGGGGGTGCAGGGATGGGGGGGTCTGTACCAGCAAACTGTGGGGACTGTCTCCTGCTGTGATTTTGGCACTAATGCTGTCCCCAGGCCCTGTGCAGGGAACGGGGCTGGAGGGTTCCTGGCAGCTCCTCCTGGAGCATGCTGCCACCTTGGCTTGAGCGCTGAGGTTTGCTGAGGCAGATGTGGGTTTTTCCATGCTGCTTGGCCTCAGACCCTGAGAGCCTTCTTGGGCATGTCAAACCTGCTGGTTGTGAGCATAGCCCCGCTGCCTTTCTCTTTTCCTCTTCAATGAAAGAAGAAGGTTTTTTTTGTTTTTTTTTTGTAAATATATATTCATACAGCATCAGGAAGTAGGCCAGTAGAAAAGATACCAACTACCACTAAAACCAGAGGGGATGCCAGCCTGCACCGTGGTCACTTTGAGAAAGGTCTGAAGCAGTCTTGAGGTTTAAACCTGCTTGTTGCAGCACTTTCCCTTTAAAAGTGCTAGTTATGAGAGATTCCCACAAGTAGCACATCAGTGCGCTGGCTCTTTTCCACCTTTACCTTCACGCCCTTCGACCTGCACCGAAGCTACTGGTTTTGCCATCTTCCTTATGGCTGCTGTTTCTTGGCTCCCTTGCTTCCTAATTCCTTCCCCCATGGAAGGAGTGTTCCCAAGCATTTCCTCTTCAGGTTGCTGCTTGGTGCTGGTAGGTGTAACTGCCTGAAGCGAGTGCGTACAGGTTGGGTGCAGGTGTGGCAAAAGGCTCTGGAGCTGCTCTCAGCTACTGGGAAAGCAGCTCTGAGAGACTCTGGAACAGCTCCTAAAACGATCTGTCCCAGTAGGAAACTGGCTCTGCTTAGTTTAAAAGCAAGTAAATAGTGTCACTGTAATTTTTCAGCTGGTTTTTGTTTTGAGGGTTGTTTTTTTTTTTCTTTTTTTTTTTCGCTTCTTTGCTGCAGAAGAAGCAGAAGAGCCAAGAGAATATGCAAAAATACCTGGCCCAGCTGCAAAAATTTGTAAGCGTTTATCACTGCAAAATGAAAATAAAAAAAAAATATTTTGTTGAGAGATTTGGAACATGTGTTGATGTGAAGTGCTCTCTTATCCTTTAATAACTGTGCATAATTCTCATTACCATCAAGGAGAGCTGGACATGTATCAAAGGGTGAGCAGAGCTCATTCAGTGAATTCCTGCAAACCAAGTCATGGTCCCCGGCGGTGGAAGCACGCGCTGAGACCAGCAGCAGGGTTTTTGGAGCTGGATGTATGAGCTTGGTGGTGGTTAATGCTGTTAAACCTGCTGCCTCCTTTTGTCTGAACGCAAACCCAACCAGCGCTGCACTTGCAGAGCTCTCCATGAGCAGGAAGGTGGTTGGGAATGGTCATGTTCCAGGTGTAACACCTCGGATTGTCCTTGGTGCCAGGACACAGCGTGCCACGGGGAAGGGGGCCACGGCCGGTGGGGACCCAAATCCTGCTGCTGGGGCAGCTAAATGAAGGTACACTAAAGAAAGAACATAAAAAGCACTGGGTCAGATGCTTAGTTGCTGTTGCAAAGTGCTTTTTGACTGACTTCAGTGCAATTCCACATGTTCACGCTGGCTCAGGGCTTGTCACCGTTTGAAGGCCTCTGAAATGAGGCAGGTCCTTTCTTCATTCAGTATCCTGAAGCATAACAAAGTTTGTAATTTAGAGTATTTCAGTATCCGTATTATCTAAAGGAGGGAAATTATTTTTAACTTTAGCAAAAAGTTAGGCACATAAGATTTGCTATTGTTGTGTGAAATAAACACTGCAAAATGTGTAAAATGTCAGCATTTTGATTAAGAAATGTTTTCCACGTACGTTTTTATATCATGTGGCATCAATTGGTCTGCCAGATTATTATTGTTTATGTTACAAAACGGAAAAAGAACTTGGTTTGATGTCCAGGATCTAGATTTCAAGTCATGTTTGTAGGATTGATAATTTGTGTATGTATGTATTTTTGTATGTTTGTGTTTGTCTATATTGATATATATATGTATGTTATTGTCCTAGAAATTGTTAAGGTTCCTTAGAGACCTTACAGTAGCATTTCAGGCTGCTTTGTCTACTTCAACAACAATATTTTACATTATGCTATTTCAGCTGAATGTAAGTTTCCTAATTCTCTAGTTTTGCTTATGCTTCCTTTATACAATAAGTGGTGCCGTTTTGATGCGTAGGTGTGAATGCATTCATTACCATTTTTGGTGATGAAGTCACTTTTTTGATCACTGGACAGATGTTGGTATTTCTCAACAGTATTTTCCTGGCTAAGCCTTTCTCTTCGCTTTTGTTAAATTAACAGTGGCAAATTCAGCCTTTCCGATTTCTTTCATTAGCACGCAGTTCTTCAAAACAATCCTTTCAAGCAGATGTTCACAAATATTTGCAATGTAGCTGTGCAAAGATGGGCAAAAAGCACGGATTCTTCTGGTGCAAGCTGAATGTAGAACTTCTTTTGATTGTGATTATTTTCTCTCCACTGCTAGTTCTGCTTTGCTGTCTCTAGCTGGTTAGGTGACCCTGCAACAAGTCTGATAGGGACTGGTTAGTGAACTCCATGTCTGAAATTCATGTAAAGATGCAGGCTTGCATAGTCCTGAAAATCCCATTTTTAGTTAGCAGCAGTCACAGTGTCAGTGTTTCTAATGCATGTTATGTCAATACATCTAGTAATTCTACTTCATCTGCGTAGCTGTACAAAGCTGGGCAAAAAACACAGATTCTTCTGGTGCAAGCTGAATGTAGAACTTCTTTTGATTGTGATTATTTTCTCTCCACTGCTAGTTCTGCTTTGCTGTCTCTAGCTGGTTAGGTGACCCTGCAACAAGTCTGATAGGGACTGGTTAGTGAACTCCATGTCTGAAATTCATGTAAAGATGCAGGCTTGCATAGTCCTGAAAATCCCATTTTTAGTTAGCAGCAGTCACAGTGTCAGTGTTTCTAATGCATGTTATGTCAATACATCTAGTAATTCTACTTCATCTGTTCTTTTTTATATTAGGAGAGATGAGCTGCAGACCTGTTATGGGTAGCTGTAAGCTGTAAGCAAGTGGAGTTGAACTTAGGTGTTTAATCTTGATTTTCCGATTTACTTCTAAGTAAGCATTGTGTTTATGCGTTCTTTTTTATATTAGGAGAGATGAGCCACAGACCTGTTATGGGTAGCTGTAAGGAAGTGGAGTTGAACTTATGTGTTTAATCTTGATTTTCTGATTTACTTCTAAGTAAGCATTGTGTTTATGTTGGGGCAAATCCTAGACTTGTCACAGTATTTGTGTACAAACCGTAACTAGTTGGAGTGAGGATTAAGCCAAAGAGCTGTAGAAGTTAGAATGTACTTAAAATTTTGATGAAGGAAGCCTCAGATGCTCCTGAAATAAAGGGAGTATTTGGAGAATATCATGGACATTTGTGGTATGTGGCCTCTGCCCTGAAGAACAGCCTCAGCTGAGTACTGGATGTGGGATAATACTTCAAATCAACAGCTGATGAGCAGATGATATTTTTGGATTTTAGTGTATGATAATATGCTCAAAGAACTACAATACTTTAATACATATGTCCACTTCTACAACGCCCCACTTTTTAAAGTCTTGTCTTGAAATGATAAATTTTGTAGTTTTAACAAAATTGTAATAATCATTACACCTTCCTTTATCTTCTTCATTTCGTGTGCAATTAGTTAAAAAGGTCCTTCACAACTGTGTTCTTGAGCAATAGTTGAGTGAGCTTAATTGAAACGGAAGGTTTTTCTCTCCTGTTCCACCATACCTCAGTGGCTGGAATCTTTTGAAACAAACTGCAGAAAGATCCTCACCCTTGAACCTTGAATATACTGTGGGTCATGCTGGTTATTTCTTTTTGTTTTTAAAAAAAAAAAACCCAAAACTTTGCGAACTTCAAGAGATACGTACTCTTTGTACCCTGTGTGCAGACACATTAACATAATATTTTTCTCTGGTTGTTGGCAACCTGGCAGTGAGTGTGCACCTTCAAGAGTGCAGCGTTAGCAGTCTTGTTTTGCTGAGGAGTGCACGGAAGGAAGGTGGATGGGGGCAGGAGGAATATTTCAACCAGCTCCACCTTGGGTTTCTTATTTGCCTCTCAGCCAGGCACAAGGAAAAATTGCCAGGCATTGAAGCTGAGCTGGGAGGAAAACCTTGCAGAATGCTAATACCTGCATCCTGAGATCGTTGAGGGTCTCACTTAAGGTTTTTTTCCAAAGCATAGTCATCTCGAATAAGAAATAGACAAAGGAGAGAGGCAGGCCATGTCCAGAGGATGTTTCATCCTTCTGTTTTACACATCTGCCCTAGAGTAGGTTGTGTTGCCCTCTGGAAGTGCCTGTCTCAGTCCTGAGTGAAAAAGGATCTCAGGTGATGGATCTGGGCTAGGTACTTTATGCTTACTTGGCTGAACTGCAGCCACTAGAATGCCACGTCCCACCCTGTCTCCAGGCGAGACTGGTTTGGCAGTGGTGAGCTTGCTGCTGGTGGTGGGTTCTCTCCGTTTGAAGAGTCTTTGACGTAGCTGGGCACTGGGTGCTGCCACCACTTCATCCTTAAACAGCACCTTCACCCCCAAGTGCACTTCAGGGAAGGTAGGGTCATTGGGGTTGAACCTTGGCCTCAGAGACATTAGTGGAAATTTTGCCAAATTATCTTGGCTAATCGAGAGAGATTTCTCTCCTCTCTCAGGAGAGCCAGGATTTCACCCAAGAAAGAAAATGTTAGTAATGGAAAAATTGTCTGATCTTCCAGGTGATGCATATTGTTAGTGGTCTGTGTTCTACAAGCCACTACTGCTTTCAGAAAGCTTTCCTAATACTCATTTTATCCTTTCCATTTCTTAGCTCTGAAAGAATGTCTCAATACAGATTTCATCCAAAAGAATATGTTTTCCTGTGCAAGATTTTCTTCTATCGAATTACCATTAGGCTATCACAACATCCTTGTATGATAAGAGTTTTACTTTTCAGATTCAAAAAAGAAAAAAAGAAAAAAAAAAAAAGAAGAAATGAGACATTTCCTTGGTTTTATGGGAATGTAATTTGTTTTTCAAAGGTACTGAGACAGACTGAAGCCAAAACATGCCGGGGAGCAGAGCACCAGCATTTTGGAGAAGTGTAGCAGGAGTTTGTGTGTCTGGGGAATGAGCTGGGTGGGGTGGGACTCCCATTGCCTGTTCCCAAGTCCCCTTTTGAGAGCAGAAAATAGGTGTGCTTGACACCGCTGAAAAGTGACTTAATGCATATTGTATTGATGTGAGGATCTTGAAATGCTGTGTGAATGTTTATTTACTTGGCAAAAATCAATATGCACAAGCGAAGTTCAGTACCATTTTCCCTGTGTATAAACGACTTGCCTATTATACAGGCCTAGAAAATTGCAAATTTGAGACTAAATCATGTTTTCTCCCCTCCACTGTAATCTCCAAGTAATTCTTTATTCTATTGTAATAATGTATTTTGCCACTATACTTAGAATTTATTTTCATTTGCACAATGTTTTAAATGTTACTGTAACTGTAAAATGGA
This sequence comes from Calidris pugnax, assembly GCF_001431845.1. NCBI lineage: Eukaryota > Metazoa > Chordata > Aves > Charadriiformes > Scolopacidae > Calidris > Calidris pugnax. The sequence goes on from NW_015091069.1 coordinate 700,852, forward strand.
TAAACAAATGGTACTTAAATAGGTTGGTGAACCTTTTACAAGCTAAGAGCATGACTGGATATAATGCAATACAAAAGAATAACAGAGTGACATTCAGGATTTATAGCTGGATTACTTAATTGAACAGCCAAAACTTCTGCTCCCCCCCACCTCAGACATGCAAGCCTGCAGGTATGGTTACAATAATATATGAATACGCTATCAGATAAGGAAAAAACCTTTAGGGCTGATTATTAGTGCAACTGTGGAGCTGCCTGCTTGCATGCTGTTGTTTCGTTTCCCAGCGTATGCTTGGTATCTTGCTTTCTGCCCTTCTGTTTCCTTGGCATTTGATAATACAACTCGAAGTGACCTATGCAAGAGCTTTTCAGCATGGTGAGAACGGCTCAGTGCTCCTCATCTGTGTGGCTGAGGCAGAAAATGCTCCCACGTTCTTCTTTTACACTGGAGGATGATTTATGGTGAAATTTGAGGTTTGTAGTATTTTAGATGCACAGAAGTTTTTTTTTTTTCCCAGACTAGCGGAATCCATTTAATAGCTTCTTTCAACCTTGTCTTAAGCCTTGTGTTTGTAGCAGTTAAAATTTGTTCAGAAAGGGAAGGGTAAATTTGCTAAAGTTTGAGGCAGGCAGCAGTCAGACTTTCCAGTCTCCTTCTGTGCTGCTGCACCTCACTGGCATGTAGGGCAGTTCTTCTTTAAATACTGTGTACCACAGTCCTCCTGTTTAACAAAAGGGTTTTTAATGAAGAATCTTCCTAAATGGTACAGAGGCTTAATGGTCGTGCTGTGTAAATGCAAGGAAGATCTTTTCTGTTTTCTGTGCAAGCTGGGGTTAATGTAGGAGACCCTGAAGGATGGTGGATGTGAAAAGATGATGATGAAAAATTAGGCTTTGAAAAGGAAGGAGACAGGAAGAAGGACAAATTTCATACAGTGGAGCTAAATCATAGAGCTGTGAATCATTTGAATTGGGACTGGTAGTCAAAAAAGGAGTATGAACTCACATTTTGGGAAGGGTGAGGCACAATGACTGAAGATTTTGGCAGGAGACCGCTTGAAGCAAGCAAGAAGTGGGCTGACCTAGATGCCTGATAAAGAGGCTCAGTGAAATGAAAAGTGGGTGGACTTGGAGAAGAACTGGGTGGACTTGATTGTTTTGGCACTTAGGTATTTGATGCTTGATTTCCAGGGCAGCAAAATATAATCCTATTGTTCGTTATTGGTTGGCTTCTTAGTGGTAGGACTAGCACCTCTCTTCCTGAGCGGTTACTGTGTGCTGGGATGTGTGGAGCATGGGAGAGGCTTTGTATGTGGGAATGCAGTTAGGAATGGAAGAAGTGTGTTGGGTGGAAGGTGCTGTGGGTGACTGTTACTGGTAAGAAGGTTTTGTACGTGAAGGGACATCTGGGGAGCAAAGGAAGGGAGGCTTTGAGGGCTGGAACTTTGTTCACGGCACTACAACTGGATTTTACATGAGGTTACGTGTCTTTGGGAGGGAACCTTGGCATGAGTTGTGAACTGATCTTGAACAAAGATATTGCTTGGCTCCACTGGCAATTAAAATGTCCAGCTCCTCTTGCTGATGACTATTGTCAACGTTGCACCTTCTTCCTGCTGCTGTCAGGCCTTATGCTCTTGAGAAAATCAGTGAAGATACCATGAAGACAGTAAAAGCTGAGCAACTGAGAGAGGCAATGTCTTCAATCCAAGAATAAAATACTGTAAACACTGTAAAATACATGTGTGTAAAGAGCACCGAGCTGAGTTCTGCACATTCCTATGTATTATAATAGTTAGACATCAGTGTATTTTTTAGCAAGGTACGCACACACATGCATGTATGTGAGAGTGTGTGCTAGTATGTTTTGTCTTGTGTGTGTGGTTTTGGTATTTTGCTTAATAATGGTTGTTCTGAAAAGTGGACGCCTCTGTTGACGGGAAGAGACAAAATACATTTCAGGATCATATTTTTTTAAATTGAAGGCACAAAGCTAGGATAAATTAAGATTATGTGACTGCTTTTCTGGACAATCTACAAAGCACCTTATGTTGTGCTTGTGTTGTAAGAGAGCCCTAAAATTAATGAAATCCATAGTCATTCCTTGTCTATTTTTTTCTTACATTGGTTTTTCTTCTTCCAGAACGTGACCGTATCTCAGCAGTACATAACTCCTCATGGTGGACAGTTTTTCTAGGATTATCACTATACAGCTATTCTTTGACCCTCGCGCCACACCTGCAAGTTCCTAGAAACCTTTGGTGTGTTTACCTTTAGCCTGTGTTAGGTAATCAGAGGAGCTTGTAGGACGTGAAGAATCATCCAACATATATGGTTCATACCTGTAAACCCAGGTATCATTAGTTTTCTCTGCCAAGATACCTGCCTTATCACTTATATTGCTACCTCTTAGTCCTGCTCCTCCCATCCATGCGTCCTTCCTCCTTTTTGCCCAAATGCACAGCGAGTCTCCACTCCTTCTGCACATGCTTATTCTGTTTTTCCTTTCAGTGGAAGTCCCTTCTAAGGCTGCTGTTCTGCCTGGTAGAAAGATCTAGTGGGAATTACCTCAAGTGATAGTTTCCCTGCTTCTGCCCAATGTCCAGGGAGCGGAAGCTAGAAACTGAGTGAGAACTTTGAAGCTTGTATTAGGCAAATTTTGAATAGAAATGATGAATAGTATTGGGAGAAGTTGATCTGGTCCTTTTGTTGCTGAAACAACAAAAACGAAAGGCACTATATTTGAAACTGTTTATAAACATGTTTGCACATGTGCCACCTTATATATGGAGCTCACTGCTGCAAGATATTCCTACATCAAATGCTGCTACACATCTTTGGCTTTGCTTGTGGTGAGAAAGGACAGATTTAACCCCACCAAGTGATGTGGGGAAATGAAGGGAGAGGGAGATTGGTGTAGGACTGTACGGGTTCATGCTTTGGCTTGACGTGGTACGGTGCACTCTCCTGGCTAATGCTGTCAGAGAGTTGAGAGCTGCCTTTACTTTTCTCCTCTGCCTCTGCTGAGAAGCACACCTTAACTCCTAGGCACTGCTTTAGGTAGTTTCAATTCTTCTTTAATGTGGTTTTGTACACTGCAGTGTGAGGTCTTCATGTCTTAAATACCTCCTAGTCTGGAGGTTGGCTGCATGTGGTGGCATGGTGAGGAACTGCCCTTGCTTCCCCTGCAGCAAATGGAAAAAACTTTCACTGGCCTTAGTGGGAGAATGGATGGGCATCGAAGACAAGCAATCCCATAAATGTTGTTACTTTCAGACCCTAATTCTGTAATTACTGAATACAAAGGGCTATGCGTAAAGTCCAGGGCCATAATTATTATTTTGACTTCTCTGATGATTTATCTTAGGCACCAGTGAACTAGTGTACAACTTAATTACTGCAGCAGTGCAACAATTACTTGGAGGCATTGTGCATAAACCAGATACTTACTGTGTTTGGGGAAGAACTTGCACAAATAAAAATCATATCATACACATGCAGGGAACTCCTTTGTTGTTTATATGACGCCAGCGTATGAAAAACTGAAACACAGTCATGTTGTATCTGCCAGATACTGAATGACAACGGAGGGCACAAAGCCGTATTGTCTTTCTGCAGTCCAGCTGAAGAATTAAACCCTTTGAGGTTTGCCAAAGCTCCTTTGATGATAGAGTTGCTTGAATATTGGCGTAATAACTTAGCTCAGTATTAAAATAGCTAGTAAATTTGATGGTATAATGTAGTAGATTCTGCCTTTCTTAGCAAAGTCTGCTCTGGTGCACTTCAGCCTCCTGTGCAAACCAGCGAGGGAGTGATCTATTAAGAGCATATTAATGTGGTGAGCTGTGGTCTGACAGAAGCTGCAGGTGCCCAGGACCTCTTGTAGACAAGGCTGTTTCTCAGTTTCACGCGTGTCAAATGGATCATTTGCAGGTTACACCGGTGAGGAGTTACTGGTCGTTTAACACAGCGACCTAGCGGGCTTCATTAACAAACCCAAATAGCTGCCTTTTGGCTCGGTATAAAAAGCGAGATTTGAATATTATGAATTGTGCATCAGAGGAAGTGGTCTGTGTTTGAGGAGCCTCTTCTGTTCCAGTCTACAGGCCAGGCTGAAGTCTTGCATCATGTGCTTTCAGGTTCAGCATCATTGCTGTTTTCAGGTTTTTGTCCTGTGTTGTAAGACACTTTGTAAGAAACAAAGGTGTCAGAAGCTGAGGTACAGAGCAAGGGCTCAGAAGATGATGTTTCTGGTTTGTCATGCCACTGTCCTGCCACATGTCAATTAATCTTCCTGTGCTGTCATTTTGTGCCTATATATATAGGATGGAAGGCCAAGGTAGTCCTTTCAGGCCCTGTTTCTTCTGTGACTCCAGGTTTTAGGTCCTGTTTATAGGAAGCTGTGGCCCATTAGATCATAGACAGAGGGCATCGTGCAGGACTGATTTGTCCTAAGTCCGGCTTTCCAAACCTCACTTTATTCTTGCTAAGCTTGGCCTAACCTAGACTGTGAAAAACACATCTCTAGAAGGCCATGGCAGGTCCTCTGCCCGCTCCTGGAAGAGTTACTTGAGTTCTCCTTCCTCACTGCCACCTCGCATTTGCATCCAAGTATGTTACAAGATCCAAGCTGCAGGCTTCCAAAATTCTTAATTGTTTTTCCTTCTCTCTCTGGGAGCTGCAACCAGAGTGAGCAGCTTGTCAGCAGTCAGCTTGCTAGAGGTAGAAAGTTCATGGGCATGCTGTGGGATCGGTCCGGCTGCGCACAGGGCTAGGTGCAAAGCCACCAGCAACTGGAGTGAAAACCGAATGCATCTATTGTGTAATTTGGCTGAAGCCAAATTGTGCTTTTTCTGGCATAGGATATGCTGCTAAGACTGTGGCTGTGAAGTGGCAGGGCAGTAGCGTGTCCTTAAACATGATTTTCCTGAATAATTGTTTGAAACGGGCAGATATTTACAGGACGCTTCCTGAAAGGAAGCTGAATTTATGGTTAGGAAGTTCTGTGATAAGATTAACAATTTATATTTTTGAATTTTATTGTTTATTTAACTTCTAAAATATTGTGAGAAATAAATTTGGTTATTTAGGTTTTCTGCTGTGGATTAAATAAATGCTTATTCATTTTAGTGAAGGAAAATGTGGTCCTGTGAGTTTTGGTTGGAGCTGAATTTCCACGTACATCCACAGAGAAAAATGGTTGGAAATGGAGAAGGGGAGTAGCATATTTTTTAAAGACTAGAATCTAAGGTGCTTTTTCGAATTCCGGATTGAAATTCTCCATAAAACAGTGTTATGAAACAGCAGGTCACTGGAGAAACCCACCTGCATGTCCTGATTGTGTAAGCACGTCCATGTATTCTCTTCCACCCATGTGAAGGCTTCTCTTAAAGTCCTCTTTAAAGGACATTCTCTTAAAAGTCCTCAGTGGGGATGCAGGAGTCTGCAAGCATGGGACAAGCTTGCAAGTGTAGGGCCAAGGCAACCTGTGGTGCTTTGAATGTCCTGTCTCATATCAGATACAAGTGTGCCTTCCCCACGTTTTCCTTTGAGGTCTTTTTCCAGGGCTCATTTAAGTGGCTCAGAGTCTGTTGATTTTGATGAATTTTTGATGATGCCCTTGGGTGTACTGGCTGTGAAAATCTGACAGCTGCAGAAAAACAAACTGTTTCTCATTTAGGGTTAGTGGGCTGTAATGAAAGAAAACAAGAATTTTACATGTAACATCAATGTACATGGTGTAACTAAAGGGACTTCAACAGGATTTAAATGAAGTGGGATCTGAGCGGATCTGAGCATAGGCCATAATTTAGTTCTATAGAAGAAATCCTCTTACTTGAAGGAAAATGGAGAGGTTTTTTTTTTTCTTCTTACTTCAAGGAAAATAGAGAGTTTTCTTTTTTTTTTTTTGTTATGCTTAGTCACTGAATAATAGTTTATAAGGTATTTTTTAAATTAAATTGGAGAAATATATATGCTTCTGTATCTATGGTGTGACAGGTGTGGGTCTGCATTTATATACACTGATGTCAAATGCATGTTTTGGTAAGTGTGATGACATTTCTTTTTCTAGGTTAGTGGATGACCGCTGTGTGGTTCAGCCAGAGGCAGGTGACCTTGCTAATCCTCCAAAGAAGTTCAGAGGTCAGTAACTGGGGATATATATATATTTTTTAATGACTGATTGATGCATGTTCTAACTCTTTGGGCACTCTGCCTTACCAGACATGTAACTTCCCAGGTGCCTTCATGGTTTGTAAACATGTTGCCAAAGTTTCAAACTGGGACATGAATGACAAATTTTTGAGAACTAAATACCAAATCAGCAAAGGTATGAGGTGTAGGTGGAAATGGTGGGGAAAGGGACAAGTTTTCTTGTAGTCCAAGAGCTGGTTGCTGTGTTCTGTACACCAAATGCTGATCCCCCACTGTGTGACCAACTCATTGCTCCTGCTCTTACTGTAAATGGGAAACAAGCTTGTAAGGTTCAAAACTACTTGAGCTGCTGGGTTGCATATTTTTTTACAAGTTAACACAATATTTTAAGGACCACCCCCAAATATTTTGTCAGCTTTTTGTTTTGCTTTTGCTTAAAACCATTCCTGATTTTTCTCAACTTTCTTAGGCATGACCTTATAGATTTGGGCAATTCTGCTGTTTTGCTTATTGGAAAAAATAGCAATGCACTGACAACATGCACTTTCTACTTCTTGAATGTTAAGAAGTACTGCTGTGGTATCAGAAGTTCTGTGTGTTTATATGCAGGGAAGAAAATAAAACCTTTCAGTCTTGTCTGTACTTGATGTAAGCCATTGACTCTAGCTGTGCCAAAGTAGATCCTTACTAGCCAGACCTCTTTTGGCTTAAATGGGCTTGGATTCACACCTGTTATGAGATGAAGGCAGTCACGGCTTGCCTGGGTTAGAGGAAGGGAAACACGTTTGATGGCTGCTTTCATCTACCTCAGGGGGCTGCACTGATGTTCTTAACCTTATTATTTTATTTTTGGTGTTAGCAAATACGTACTGTGGTACTTATGTGCTATTATTGCAAAAAAGTTGTGTTTAAAACATTGGGAGATTGAACTTCTGCTTTCCTAGAGTATTCAAGAATTTTTTCCATTATATATTCATATATATATATATATATTTGGAACATAAAGGGTTCCACTTGAATATGAGGAAGAACTTTTTCATGGTGAGGGTGACAGAGCCCTGGAACAGGCTGCCCAGGGAGGGTGTGGAGTCCCCTTCTTTGGAGATTTTCAAGACCCACCTGGATGCAGTCCTGGGTAACATGCTCTGACAAGCTCTAGGCAATCCTGCTTCAGCAGGGGAGTTGGACTAGATGATCTCTATGGTCCCTTCCAACTCCAAAAATTCAGTGAAATTCAGTGAAACATCAGCAGTTGGTTCCAGTTCCGACTGTGAGCATTCAGCACATCAGCAGATTTTGGAAACTGAGAAAGTGAGGATGTATACTTAGAAACTAGTAGTAATAAGTTTCGTAACTTGCATGATGTCACGGAATAACTTTATAGCAGAGATGGGGATAGCATCTAGTTTTCGAGCGTGTCTTTCAGGCTACCTAACTGTCAATTCATCCGCTTGTTGCCTGCAAATACATATTTAATTAACAGCTTCCAGGTTTCAAAAATTTTCAAGAGGGGATTCTTTGCACAGTATTTCTGTCACTTCATCGCCCTGATATGCTTCCCAAAGTAGAACATATCCCGGTTTCTAGATGAGACAGGGGTCACTGGAAAAGATTTGCATGTAATAGTATAATTGCAGAATATATCCAAATGCCTACAATCAAGGAGCTGAACAGAGGTTAAAAAGACAATCTTCATTTTTTCATTGTCTAACATTTGAGGGCTTGATTTTATAACTTCAGTACAGTTAGAGCTCTGTTATTGCAGTTCTGTGATGTACTTTCCTATCTTGAAAAGGCAAAGAAGGAGAAAGTCGATAGTGTTCTGCGTTGAGTTGAAAAAAAATTAAATTTCAACAGTATCAAGAAGGTCTGGGCATTTTGATCCAGGGTGCAAGGTCTTTGAACTCCCAGCACTCATGGCATGCCATTAGTGGTGGCAGTAGTACATGGCATGTAGATCAGATGTCAGAAGAGGATGAGACACAGACAAGCTGTACAGCTGTTTTCTGCTGCTGGGGTAATGCAAGGACTGTACTCCTGAGTTACACCCCAGCTTCTGCAGGGGAATGTCTTCTCTTAGTTGTAGACAGTTCTGGCTCTGTTCCCTCTTGCAGCCTCGGTCAGTTGCTTGCATAACACATCCCTGTATCTCTAGTTGCTTCTGCTTTCTCTTCCCCACAGCATCTAACCATTCCTCTAACTCAGATCATCCACTTCTTGGGCATTCCCTCTTCTCCCTTTCCCTCCCTGCCCCAAAACTGGTTGCCAGCTTCTTCCCTCCTCCTCACTGCTGCCTCTGTGCTCCCTTTGGCTCCAGCAGCCTCTCTGTCTGGTTGAGGGTGCACCCATATCTGACTTAATTTTGAAGTGGCTTGCTTTGCTATGGCTAGCGTTGTGGTAGCATGCAAATGTGGATGAACTGCAACACCTGTAGGAGAAGCTAAATTAGTGAAAAAGTGAGTTTTGTCACCTTAACTGGTGCAACCCACCGTGCTATAACATCACGGCTATATTGTTAGGGGCCACACATGTAGTAGCATTTTCATACTGCTTCAAGTATGTGTAATCAAGTGGCACACAAGAGAATGGCTGCAGCAAAGATAAAGCCATTGTTTGGTTGTTTTTTCCTTCATTTTACAAGTCAAATTGTGACAAAGTGTAGGAAGACAGAGGTTTTGCTGAGAACACAGCAGGAACTTGCTGTCTAATTGGGATTTAGTGCCTGGTACCACAGAGGTGTCTGTATTACAAGAACAACCCAAAGTACACCTCTGCCATGCTTTACTAAATTTCTTAGCTCTGCTTAAGAGCGCTGAGGCAAAAGAGTTGCTAAATGTTGTTCTTAAAACCAAGAAAGTAAACAAACCCCATAATTTCCCCCCAAAGAATCTTCTGGGAAATAGCATTCAATTACAGCGGCAAAGTTAATAAAACAAACAAAACCTGCCTTAAGTAGGTTCTTGACATAAAAAGAAGATTTAGGCATGAATGATTAATTGAATGATTAGGCATAAGCAACTAAAAATAGCATTTAGCAGCAGGAAGAGTAGGGCCTCTTTAAAAATAGGAACTGCAGTCTGTCTAGTTTATGATGTTTTTGTCACTGGTGTCTGAACTGGTGTTGATTTGCGGTTAGAGCACAACCTGGGAGTCAAAGAAGTATGAGAAAGGCATGTTTCTAACAAGATGTTTAGATTCCAAAGACTGACTCTGAAAATTAACATCAGAGGACTATGTTTGCTCTTTTTTGCTAATATTTTATCAACCCTTTCCCCAACAGGAAGAAAAAAATAAAATAGAAGAAGATTGTGTTTTCTAACTACTTGTATCGCTCATACAGAGTTCACTCAGAGATGAAATTTAGGTACTGAGCTGTTGGCCTCAACTGAGCCTACGTAGAGAAGTGTCTCAAAATAGCACTTTCATTTTTGTTATGAGTTTACTTTCTTGTTTTTGAGTGGGTGGTAGCTATTCTAGGTGTTTCAGAACATCCTACAAAACAGAGTCTTGTCAAGCTGGGGAAAGCTGTGGTTGCTTTCATTCTGCCTCCATACAAAGAGGCTGTGGTCCAGATTTCCCCTTCAGCCACACTGAAATGAACCTGGGGTGGCTCTGTGTTCATCACTGTGCATATCCAGATTTGCATCAGTGCAAAGAAGGGCAGAATTTGGTCGTACACGTGTTTCCTGAAGTCTCTTGAAAAAAAAAAAAAAAGGTGTTTACCGTTTTGCAGTTGAATTTTAGGGACTGATCAAGCCAAGTGCTTCTTGTCCTAATTCTAACTGAAGCTAGAGAGAGCTGAAGTGCTTAATGTCATGATAGAAATGCTTACCCTGCTGCAGGGCCAGGTTCACAGTCATTAGGAAGAGCAATGTGTGCCAGAAGTCCTGTACCTCTGAAGAAAAGACACATCATGAGCAACAGAACTCTTAAGTTTCTTTAGACTGTGACCTTAAACACACTGCAGCTTGATTCTGTTATCTCCAGTGGGAAACACTTTCAGCTTCCAAGGTGTAAAACACCACAGATAAGACCTGCTTCTTGATCAAATTCAGCAACTCTGAAAAGGGAGCAAGTCTTTTTTCTCTTTTAAATGTAAAGTGACCCAAGTTCTTAAACTGATTTAAACTTCCCTACGTTTTATACCCTGCATCTGCAATGAAAGTGGTATTTGAGTTCCTAGATACCCTCCTCTGGCATTTCCCTCAACTTTTAGTCTAACCCTTTTCTGACATTGTTCTTTCCTCTTCTCTCTCTTCCATTATGTTCCTCTGTGCTCACTCCTTTTGTCCTCCTGCCCTTTCCTCTGCCATTTTCCTGTTTACTTTCCCTCTCCTACATTGTTTTGGCTGGTTCTTGTGTTTTCTTCTTGTTTCTCTCAGTTCCATGATTGCTTTCATTTTCTTCTCAGACTCCTGATCACATTTCTGTTGCTGTCCTTAGGACTCTTCATTGCCCCACACCTTGCTCCCTTGTATTCCTCCCTTTCCATTCTTACTTCAGCTCTTTTTTACCTTTCTGTATTTTTTTCAAAACACATAGATTTGTACACACTGTGATTTAATAGCCCTGTCACTTCCACTTAACCCAACAGGCTGGCAAATGGGTAAGCGAAGTCATGTAGTAATTCCTCTAGTCCTGCAAATCATGGATATCTTTTGTGATGGACAAGATTTGATTTCTAGCACTTAAAAAAAAAAGGGGGGGGAGGAGAGAAAGTATCTGACAAATATTGTTCTAGGCCATCTTTATCCAGCATCAAGAAACATTTAAAAGGCATAATATGAGTTATTTTCCTTTTCAGACTTCCTGAGTGTAGTTGCTTTTTGCTCAGAGGATGTGCTGTGTGTGGTTCTTCCACCCACTGTTGCCTTTTGAAGCCTGGCATCATAGAATCATAGAATCATAGAATGGTTTGGGTTGGAAGGGACCTCAAAGATCATTGAGTTCCAACCCCCCTGCCCTGGGCAGGGACACCTCCCACCAGAGCAGGTTGCTCCAAGCCCCATCCAGCCTGGCCTTGAACCCCTCCAGGGATGGGGCAGCCACAGCTTCCCTGGGAAACCTGTCACAGTGCCTCAATACCCTCATAGTAAAAAATTTCTTCCTGATATCTAATCTGAATCTTTTTTCTTCCAATTTAAAACCGTTTCCCCTTGTCCTATCATTACACCTCCTGGCAAAGAGTCCCTGCCCCTTCGCAGGCTCAGGCAGATGGTCCCTTTGGTGCCGAGTGCCTCCTCAGTGGATCATCTCCCAATCTCCCACACTCTGGGTGGGGGCTGCTGCTTTCTATCTTTGGATTGTTCTTATTAATAAATGTCTCCTCTCCTCCTCCCCCCCCCCAAAAAAAAAAAAAAAGAGTGATTGATACGTGTCTCAGCACTGATAATTTGTTGTATTTCCTCACTTTCTAATAAGCCAAGGTGTAGTGTAGGAGGTTAAGCCTGTAGCATGACCAGGGAGAGCTGCTTTTTTTTCCATTTTGTAAATAAAACTTGAAGTGATTTTTATTGTTGTAAAAATGGGGGGGAGGGGAGGGGGGCTGTGGTGGGCAATGTTACTCATTTCCTCCATCTTCACTTTGTGCACAAGTAATTGACACCTTGCCAAGAAGATATTGTGGGTGTGAGAAAATTGATGAAACTGCAGAAGTTGAACGCATAGAAGTTTAGTAAGTGAAACTGGCTGATACTTTAAAGCTATTTGCTTTAAAGCTACTTGTTTACCTTTGATAGTGCCTACTAATTAGAGTCCTCAGGAAGAGAAGCATTTATGTAAAACTCCGTAAAGTAGTGAGTTAGGAAATAGGTCTATCTGAGAATGTCTGGAGAAGTTAGAAGAGATGGTCTGGCTCATGAGTTGGTTGCTAAACTGACCTCCAGGAGGGCTGAGCTTTTGATCTAATGTGTGTGCTGGAAAGTTGCTTTATAATCTTATGCCTCAGTTTCTCTTCTTTCCTGTTGATTTAAACTGCAGCTTCTGTAAGACAGGCACTATTTTTTTCACCCCCGATGTTTAGGACCACAAAGCTTGAATTTCTGTAGCATACTATTGTTATTCTAATGAAAGTAAGTAGAAAAAAAGAAAAAAAAATGAGATTACCTATTTTTAATATATCTGGAATCTTAAAAAAAAAAAGGTAAAAGCTTCTCTGGCAACAAGGAATGTATATTTTCTTCAATTTATAGACTAAAAATACTCAATTGAAATAATGCTGATTTAAAAAAAGTTCTTGGTAGTTCAACTCCTAAAGCACTAGACTGGAAGTCAGAAGAGCTGTGCTGTGCAGTATGGCTACAGATGGAGCTGGGTGGTGGCTGAGGTTTTTTAGCATCTGCTAGACATTTCCTTTTCTTTGAGAGCTATCATTAGGAAAAAAATTCCCCACCTTTGGGAGGCAGGCCCACGCAGTAGTGACTGTGCATTCGTGTACATCTTGCATTTCTCTACAGTGTGGTAGCACTGTGCTTTACGACTCCGCACGAGGATGGGAAGCGGTGTGTTTACTGAAGTAGCAGGATGTGTGGGGAATAACTGAGAAATGAAGACTGGTCCTATAAAAAGAAGGTATTGTTACTTCAGAGAGATAAGCGTTTCGTTAAGTCTTCTGAGAAGGCACGTTATTATGGATTACAGTAAATAATAGTGGACTTTTTGTTTGATGAGCCAAAATCCCAGTACTCAAAGGAAAATCTCCCACAACATACAGCATGATTTAACAGTACACACCATGTTGTAATGAGGGTATGTCGGAGGGGTTCAACCTTCTCAATGTGGAGGATATTGTAAAAGTTACCTGGATTTATGTACTCTAGGTTGTATGGTATAGTTCTCATTGTAAATGAGATGTAAATATTCCCCTAAATGAAAGTAAACACCTTTGCAAGGTGGCGGGGTTCATTTAGGTAAAGATTTGTAATGCTTTCTTGTAGGAACAGCAACTCAGGGCCGTGATCAGGGAACAAAATGGTGAGGACTTCGGGTCAGTGCCAAGGAAAGTCCTACCACCGGCGGTGTTTTTGTATGAACAAGTTTTGCTGCCTAGAATAGGAGAGGAAGATCAACTGCTATGACAGGAAGAGGCGCTGCAATGAAAAGCTCGGTGTAATGGTGGCCAGTATAGGAGAAGGCCGCGTGGAGAAGGCCGTTGCAGGACTAAAAGCATTGCAGCTTAGTTTGTGTCTTGAGAGCCAGCGCTGTGGCAAAGCAGTGGCTCTGGAGGCACAGGCAGTGGGAGGAATGTGTGTGGCACGGTCTTTCTCTACTGGTTTTGGCAGCACGAACATCAGATAGCTGTGGTTCGCTGGGCCTGATTGTAGTTGGGAGCGCCGTCTGTTGTGTTTTAAACAATGACAGTTCATTTTTACTTAGGAAAGGCACGACCAGTCTTCACACTAGATTTCCCTTCCCTCTCTTGTTGTATTACAAGAGGAGTTCCTGCTGTAACACGGTTTCAGTAATTTCCCACAGACCGTGAAGAGATGGGTATGTTGGAGGGTATGTGGAGAATGTATCTCAGAGGAGCTAAATCTCCTCCTTTTCCTGCCTGTGTGAAAAGGTAATTCCATTGGATTGACAGTGTAGAAATGAGAATAGGATCTGCCTTGCTATCTAGCATCTTCTACAGAGAGGTTGTGAGTTTAATACTTGAATTTCCACTCATAAGAAAACTTTTCATCACATGTATGACAGACAGGGACTTCCCATGTGTGCTGTTGTGGATTGGAGAGCTGCAGCAAGTCCTAGGTAGTTAGCCACTGCAGATGTTAAACTTGCTCTGGGAATTAGATAATGAGTAGGACAGCACTGTAAAATAGAAACTGCTGCAGACCTGTCTCAGTGGTTAAAAACCCCGATCATGACTTTGGGATGGTTCCCTGTAGCTTCACCTGCTGACATTTCTGGGACAGTAATGGGTGAGTGATGAGATTACACTGTATTTAAAACTTATATGCAAGATTGGTAAATTCAACAGGGTCTCTTACACATTGATCCAGTGTGTAACTGGAATGTGTACTTTGTGTTGATACTGCAGTTGCTATTTCATGTTGCAGTACCTTTGATATCTGAAATGAGTGACTATACAGTGCCGTTAGAAAGGGCCTCTCTTCAGAGAAGGCAGCAGGAGAGCTGAGGGAAGAGAGGACTGTTTTCAAGTTATTCACAGAATCACAGAATGATATGGGGTTGGAAGGGACCTCTGGAGGGCATCTATTCCAACACCCCTGCCAGAGGAGGTCCACTTAAAGCAAGTTGCACAGGAACGTGTCCAGGCGGTTTTTGAATGTCTCCAGAGATGGAGGCTCCACCACCTCCCTGGGCAGCCTGTTGCAATGCTCTGCCACCCTCAAAGTAAAGAAGTTCCTCCTCGTGTTTAGATGGAACTTCCTATGTTCAAATTTGTGCCCGTTACCTCTTATTCTATCCCTGGGCAGATGGGACAGAGGAAATGGCCTCAAGTTGCATCAGGGGAGGTTCAAATTGGATATTAGGAAAAATTTCTTCACTGAAAGGGTTATTAAGCCTTGAAACGGGCTGCCCAGGGAGGTGGTTGAGGTACCATCCCTGGAGGTGTTCAAAAGATGGGTTGACACAGAGCTTAGTGGCATCGTTTAGTGATGATTTTTTTTTTTTTACCAGAGTTAGGTTGGTGGTTGGACTCAATGATCTTAAAGGTCCCTTCCAACCTAGACAATTCTATGATTCTGTTCTATCGGAGTGATTGAAGTCTGCCATGAGAACCAAGGCCTGTGATTGTGAGGCTGCTTTCAGCTTTCTGTAGGAGGCCTCATCAGCTTCCCCATCCCAATCAGGTGGCCTGCAATGAGCACCCACAACAGTGTCCCTCATATTGGCCTGCCTCTTAATCCTTACACACAAGCTCTCAAGTCTCTCTTTATCCACCCCCAGGGAGAGCTTGATACCTTCCAGTTGCTTTCTCACATAAAGATCAACTCCACTACGTTGCCTTGCTAACCTGGCTTTCCTAAATAGAACATAGCCACCATGACAGCGTTCCAGTCATGTGAGCCATCCCACCATGTCTCTGTAATTGCAATGAGATGATGATGTTGAGTGTGTAGTTTTCACCCTTGAGGGGTGGTAGGCCTTCTGGCTCTCAAAAATACCAGCCCGCTGCCTCATTTGCCTTGAGCTACTACACCAAGGCACTTCTCTAGCAAGCCCAGTTACATCCCCTCTCTGTTCTGTGTGATATGTGCACCATTAATTTTGTTGAGCATTGTGGTACATAAGCACTTTGTGTTGCTCACATGGAGCTAGCATGTTTGTTCTCCTCTTTTTTGCTATATTTTTGTGAGGAGCTCTGTCTGTGCCACACTCCATGCAATGTGGTGTTCCAGTGATGTTGCAGGGTCTCTTCTTTGTGGGAATTGCATGATGACCAGCAGAGAAGTGACGTTGCTGATTCTGGCCAAAGTGGGCTGTCAGCGCCTGCAAGATGTGCTTGTGGGGTCAGAAGAGGAACTTTTTTATTCTTAATCCAGCTCTGGGGCAAAACCACTTCCAAGTAGGATACATTGCTCCTACTACCTGGCTCTAGCTTGTGCCTCAGTTGGGTGGCTGGGAACTGGGTAGGAGTAGTTGCTTCCCTCCCACCTCTACCTTCCTGAGACCCTGACATGGAACAAGGAGGATATTCTTCAGAGGTAATTCTCCTCTGGTGGTGCATCAGAGAGTGCTTGGTCATCTGTGGCAATTAAGTATGGGGGACAGACCTTCCTTTGACATCTGCAAATCACAACCCACGTTGGGGAGGAGTTTCACACTATCATACACGTGCAGTCATGTATGTTCTTACTAGTCTCACAGCAAAACTCTGATTGCTAATGAATACTTTCCTGTCCCTTCATCTTGCCAGTTGATACACACGGGGTGTGAAAGGACAATTACCAACATTTGCTAAGTAAGACATCCTTCAAGCCTAGCTTTTAGAGCAACTGATGATTGGAACCATGCAAGACTAGGTATCGTTTAGCACTCTAAAAGCCGTTGGATTTGGATGAATCATGAGCCTCTATTTCCAGTCCATAGGACTGTCACTGGCCCAAATAAACCCACAAAGTTTTGAGTCAGGGAATTTCACAAAATTTAGTTTATTGGCAATTAACTTTCAACTATTGATTCGAGTATTGGGAAATAAAGATAAACAATTGAACAAGCACTCCTTGGCTTCCCTCCAGACGTTCTCCCCTTTCCTGGTCTCCAGCCCCCTCTCTGTGTGTAGGAGAGGTGATGGGGGTTAGTACATTGTGACTCACTTTCCTTTGCTGCTTCTCCTTGCATACTTGGTGGCTTTCTCCTTGGCTGCAGTCCCCTCAGGGTGTGCCTCCTTCTTTGTCCTCCTTGGCTCAGCCACCCTGCTTGAGTGATTCCTCTTGAGTGGCCTTCCCTCTTTTCTTGCCTGTTTTTCACTTAGTCTGTTGGACGCTGGTGGTTGTTAGGTTTGTGTCACTTTGTTAGTTTTTTTACTGTTAGGTAATTTTTAATTTTTTTTTTTTTTTTACTGTTAGGGAATTTTTAATCACTCTTAGGAAGGTGCACATAGATCCAAATACCATGTTAACCTCCTTCATGGCTTGCAGCTGAATGCCCGTGCGGTGCTTCATTTCAGTAGTGCCAGAAGGGGTTTTTTTACTGTTAGGTAATTTTTAAATTTTTTTTTTTTCACTGTTAGGGAATTTTTAATCACTCTTAGGAAGGTGCACATAGATCCAAATACCATGTTAACCTCCTTCATGGCTTGCAGCTGAATGCCCGTGCGGTGCTTCATTTCAGTAGTGCCAGAAGGAGCAGTGCAGCCAGATGTATGGTGTACCCAAAACAGGACTGTTTTTTCAAGGTTTTGCCTTACAACAGCACACCTCTCATGTCGTGCAGCAGCGAAGAGCACTAATAAAGCAGCAGGCAATGTTGCCTATGAAAGGCTCATAGCCTGGGACTCTAACAGAGGTTGCATGGGGTGGACATGTGTGGGACGTTCAAGGCTTTAGGTTCAACTCAGATGTTCTGCCACCCTGTTTGTGGTACCATTGCCATCAAGCTGTTTTTGGTCACTATGTTTAAACATGGGTATCTAGGCATTTCTGGAAAAAGAAAAAAACCCAAAGCATACTTACAAATGAAGGAAGTGTCTTTCAACATTACTTATGAGTATTTCTTTCAATTTTCTACAGACTGCCTTTTCAAGGTGTGTCCTATGAACCGATATTCAGCCCAGAAGCAGTACTGGAAAGCCAAACAAGCCAAACAGGGAAACCATACAGAAGCAGCACTGCTGAAGAAACTTCAAGTAAGAAACATCTGTATTTGTAATCTTATCTCGATCTGCAGGCTGTAGAATTACAATAGAATGAGAAAGAATAATAACAAGCGCCTTGGGAACCGCCGTGATGGGTATTATTATGCCACCATCACAACTCTGTATTCTCCTTAGCTCCCCTACCTCCTGACTGGCATTTATTGCCCCTGCCCTGGTTTTTATCTTACTTTGGCTTGGGGGTTGTGCCTTTGCTATAATCCAAATACTGCTTTCAGATGTTTTATAAAGTGAAAATGGACTTGTTAAAATCAGGAGTGGGCCCTGATTTAAATCATGCTATTATTTTAGAAGTCCTTTCCAGGAGTTAGGCAGAGGGGTGAATAAAGAGGTGTTTTCAGTGCTTTAGTCTGGAAATTCTTCAGAATTGCAGTTGTCTTTGCTTTTTAGTCTAGGTGATTCTTCTCTGAACCATTGGGCAGGTTCTGTTTTGCATCGAATACAGTGTGGATGCAGCAACTCCTCTATCTCTGAAGAAAAGCTGGCCTGATGTCATAATTGAAGGCATAAGGCTAAGTGAAAGCAAGCCCACGTCAAACCTGGTTGACAGTTTCACGTGCAGTGGAGAGGTTGCCGGTGTTTCTGGTTAAAAACAGTAAGGAAGGCACATGGTGTGTGGCTAGAGCTAGCTACAGAGCAGGTAGAGCTAAGAGCTAGGAATCCGTTCTCTGGGGCTGTGTTTGATCCTGACTGTTGTGCTTAGCCTTGATTTTGCAATGTGTGACTTGCTAGTTTTATTTTGTTATATCTAAAGTCAATGTATTTTTGCGCAATTGAAAACCCAACAAGAAAAAGGAATGGTGACAGGGAGAAGAAGCTAGTCTTAGGACGTTCTTTTTCCTCCTTCAGGATGAATAAAGCACCTGGAATTACTTTTTGTGGTTGAATTTTTTTTTTAAAAATAGCATGCATCTCAGGTATGATCTTTAAACTGTGAATGAGTGTCTATTCTGGGTAATAAAAACCCAGAATCATTACACAGGGTGAAGGTGATAATAGTGCAGAAAATCATGCTGTGGCAGTACTTGGGTGCTAATATTTTCAGTGCAGCACTGCTTGTAGTTTGAAGGAAGTGTTTTAAATGTGATACCATTTCCTTTTTACGCTATTTGTTCCAGTAGCTGAATACAGGCACTGATGTTGTAGAGTTTAAAGAAATAATCATTCTCTTGCAGCATGCAGCAGAACTGGAACAAAAGCAGAACGAAAGCGAGAACAGAAAGCTGTTGGGTGAAATTGTGAAATATAGCAATGTCATACAGGTAAACCTCTTGAAATACATCTGCCCTCTCTCAGAACTGGAAAGGAAACAGTTGTTTCATTTCAAGGTTATGGTGAAAATCAAACTAACCACTGTAATCTGGATTGTCAAGGGTCAGGTAAACAGAATTTGGTGAAGTTTATAATATTGTGTTTTTCTGTCTGTTTTAAAGCCTACCAGAAGTGCTGCATATTTGTGTTTAAATAATGTGTCAAAATATAAATTTTATGTGTAATGTGTAACTTCTGTTGCTGCAGTTTAGTATTTGAATGTAAATATGTCTTTTATTTTCAAGATTTATTTCAAAATGATATTTTATAGGTGCTGTGCGGCACCTTTTAAATCACTGAAGTTGTTTGTACTTCATGACATATAAATTAGACAGAAGTTATGTTCTTAAGTGCAGTGCAACTTTTCTGTAATGAATGAAATTCCTGAAGGTAACACTATTAATGGACCCTTGCCCTACCTGCTGTAAAATTAATCTTTGACATGTTTCTCTCAGTCTGAGATATACCAAGTCTTCTTTAGCTGCAGTATAGTTTAATAACTCTCTTCTAGTTTTATTTTGTCTTTATGTATGTTATGAAAAATCACTACAGTGTGAAAGCCAGTGTCTTCTCTTTGACTGAAGGGAGAAAAAGCAAAAGTTATACTAATTTTTTTAAATTATCATTTGTTCACAGCTACTGCACATAAAAAGCAACAAGTACCTCACAGTCAATAAGAGATTACCAGCTCTGCTGGAGAAGAATGCTATGCGGGTGTCCCTGGATGCTGCAGGGAATGAGGGATCCTGGTTTTACATCCAGCCCTTCTGGAAACTGAGGAGTGAAGGTGACAATGTAAGTGGAAATACTGAATGTGCAAGAGGGAGAAAGCAGGAAGTTTCCAGAAAACACATGATTTCTTTGCTACTGGCATAAATCATAGTGGATGAAGTTCAGAAAAAAAAAAAAGCAGCAACCCAACAAAAAATTAACAGTGCTCGGTATTATTAGCTTTTATTGGTAATGAAAAAGTGTTTCCAAATTATATGGTCTGAAATGTTGATGCATTCATAGAATCATAGAATGGTCAGAGTTGGAAGGGACCTTAAAGATTGTCTAGTTCTAACCCCCCTGCCCTGGGCAGGAACTCCTCCATCAGACCAGGTTGCTCAAAGCCCCATCCAGCCTGGCCTTGAACCCCTCCAGGGATGGGGCAGCCACAGCTTCTCTGGGCAACCTGTTCCAACGTCTCACCACCCTCAGGGTAAACAATTTCTTCCTAATATCTAATTTAAATCCTGTCCTCTTTTCAGTTTAAAAGCATTACTCCTCATCCTATCACTGCACTCCCTGGTGTGCAGTGTCCTCCCCATCGCTCCTGTAATCTCCCTGTAGGTACTGGAAGGCTGCTGTAGGGTCTCCCTGGAGCTTCCTCTTTTCCAGGCTGAACAATCCCAACTCTCTCAGTCTGTCTTCATAGGAGAGGTGCTCCAGCCCTCTGATCGTCTTCATGGCCCTCCTCTGGACTCACTCCAAGAGGTCCATGTCCTTATGATGGAGCCCCCAGAGCTGGACACAGTTCTCCAGGTGGCATCTCAGGAGAGTGGAGTAGAGGGGCAGAACCACCTCCCTCGACCTTCTGACCGTGCTTTTTTTTGATGCAGCCCTGGATACAGTTATTTTTCTGGCTGTGAGTGCATGCTGCCAGCTCACATTGAGCTTCTTGTCAACCAGCATGCCCAAGGTCCTCCTCAGGGCTGTTCTCAGTCCATTTTCTGCCCAGCCTGTGTCTGCTTGGGATCGCCCCGAACCATGTGCAGGAACTTGCGCCCATCTGAGCTTCTGCTGACCTGTGTTGGGGCATCTTTGCTAAGTCCACCTGTTGAGTGCAGATTCTGGGCAACAATTTTTTCAAGAGGTCAGCAGACAATGTCTCTAGGAAATATTTAGGTTTCTTTACATCTGTATCCTGCCACAACATGAGAGTTGAGTCTATGATTGGAATTGGGTTGGGTAGTCTGGGGAGTCTTTCCTGAGTAGGATTCAGTAGGAGTCTTACGTATTGGTAAGAGGAAGAATATTTATGAGAGCTCTTTCTGCAAATCTGAGAGTTTTGCCATGAGGTCAAAACTTGATTCTTCATTCAGTCAGCTATGGCTTGGTTAAGTGCCCACTGTGGAAAAGTCAGATCTGCCTCTGGGAAGTCCACATGATGAACTTGTATGGTTTTATATTGTAGACCTGGCTGGGAATGTTTGGCCACTCTTCCCTGTGAAGTAATTGATGAAAGAGCCCTCACAGGATTGCAGACAGGAATGCCTGTTTTCTTGTGTTTTCTCTCATTAAATTTGTGGTTACCCAACTCTTGTGATGTTGTACAAGATGAGTGTGGTTGCTTGGCAATCTGTTGTGGGGAGGGGAAGGACTGCATTCCCAGCTCCTGGTCAGAAGCCCCTAGAGTCACAGTCTTTCCTTGCTCCATGCAGTGATCAGAGGGGTATGTGAAAAGCTTCCCTTTTCCTCAAGCCTGTTCCAGGGGAAAGCAGCAATCACGAGTAGTCCTCTGGGGCACTACTGTCTGTCCTTTCTGCTGGGGAAGTGTTGTGGATCAAACATTAAGCTCTTATTCCTTTCCCTCTTCGGAAATGGGAAAAAAAAAAAAAT
Organism: Calidris pugnax; assembly: GCF_001431845.1. NCBI lineage: Eukaryota > Metazoa > Chordata > Aves > Charadriiformes > Scolopacidae > Calidris > Calidris pugnax. The sequence goes on from NW_015091069.1 coordinate 722,263, forward strand.
ATCACTTCTTGCTTTAAAGTTTTGGCTTAATTCCTTAGAATGGCATCACTTCAGCATCATCTGAATTTCTCATGCCCTCTTGCCTGGCAAATAAGTGTGTGTCATTCTCTCTGGAGCAAGGACCTGGGGTTCCCAGACTGTGATCTGCAAAACCATCGTGAGCCCTTACAGCTGAGAGCAGCAGAGAATGATCTTAAGCCATATAACTCATCCTCAGTACTGTAGAGTTTTTGATTCAGTTTTACACTGTTGTGGGTACGTACAAGTTTGGAAGCAGTTTTGTTGGTCTGAAAAGTTTGGAGATCATTGCAGTGATTGCTGTAACATCCCACTTTGCAGACATCTCCTGTTTTGTTCTCTGTGGGGCTGTATTTGACAGGTTATAAGGGCTGTGTGGGGAAACTGTCAGGTGTAGTCCTAACTTAATGGCCTCCTTTGGAACCTACCTGCTGCTCATTTTTGGTCACCAGGTGTTGCCTTTCAGAGCTGGGAGCAGACCATTATATTTTACAGAGTGAATTTTCAAGACCCATTTTTTTTCCCCCTCCTTTCTACCAGGCCCAAACAGATCTGATAATTTTCTTTGCAAACTTCCAGTGCTAAACATTAGTCCTTTGGTAGCTTTCTTGTAACTGCTGTGCTGCATTTCCACCTCTTCAACAATTACAGCAACTAGGTGGCTGTTGTGAGGTGGCCAAATGATGGGGGAAATCCCTCATTTGTGTCTCACAGGCGGAGAAAGGCTCCAGCCTCATACTCATTCCTCTCCTCTCAGTTACTCCCAGATATGTGCCCATTAAAAGGCTAGTTTCTGGGAGAGTCATTTACAAAGCACCTAATACCATGTAAGCTGGGGCCATTTTACCACTAGGTTAGATTTTAAAGGTTCCCCCCCCCCACTTCTTCTGACCTCTCAGTGCATGGACTTAGCTTGGTTTGTCAGACCCTTATTCTGTTTGGAAACTTTGGGGGTTTTATTTATTTTTGGTTTCTGTGCCATAAGTAAATTCCCTAAGAAACGCATTTTAGGAAATGTGTAGAACAGTAGACACGAGTATTGAGTTACTGCTTGGATGACTGTGTGAGATAACCCAAACAATGTTGATCCAAATGTGCCATTTATCTTAAAAGAAAAGAAGGTGGTTTAGTCTGGGGAAGCTGTGATACAGGAAGTCATGTGTGTGATTTTTCTGATAAGCCATCACAGTTGTTTAGTCTTGTGAAATATTTTTAAAATTATTTTTCTGAAGGAGGGTTAGCTTAGCTTCATTAACCACTGATTAGTTATGCAAGTCAGTGAAAGTAATGAAAAAACATGGCTGAAAATTTACAGTAATTAGCATAACTGCAATATTTTATGCAGACTTTTATTAGGCATATAACCAGCTCTTCTTCAATGGAAGAGGTGACTGATTAAGGCTAGAGTTGGTTCCAGTTCAAATGAATAGCAAAAGGTACACTGATAGCAGGGTTAGCTCTGTGTGGATTGCATTGTCAGTTGTCTGCTGTTTTGGTGGTTTGAAGCTTGATCTTGCAGCACGCTGAGAGACGTGGTCTCGGACTTGGGGAATGCCCAGCCATCTTTGGGCACGTTCTGTTAATCCTCCCCACCTTAGAAATTTACCAGCAGTTCCACTGGCAGATGTGGTTATAACATAAAAGCAGTAGAGATGCAGAGCCTTCCATGTGCCCGGTAAGCTACTTGGATTGTTAGTCCAAACTGAAATAACTTCTGAAAGTGAACTGAAATCCATCTTCAGAGCAAATACAACCTTTTGTAACTGCCAGTCTTTGTGATATACCACATCTCTACTAGAGTACTTGCTCCTGCTTCTTGAGTGTGGTATAGATGGTAGCTGTGAGGTGGCCTTACTGAGTTTACGTGAATGATGGAATTGCTCTTAGTGATGTCAGCACTTGTCCCCCACCCAGAAGACAAAACACAGTCAGCTTTGACTGTGGCTCTTCCCACTCTCAATGCATCTTCTTCACCAAGACATGGGCAAGTAGGGTTGCATGAATTTGTTGTGTGGGTGTCTATTTTTGTCAGTCAGGTTGACGGTTGGACAAGATGATCTTTAAGGTCCCTTCCAACCTAGAAGATTCTGTGATTCTGTGATTTAGAAATTACCTTGTACTGGAGGAACTCCATTACATCCAAGACTGAAGGACCTTGTAGGTTTATCTGGAATTCAAAAGCTGAATTCTCATCAGCTTCACAATGAATTTAATCATTCTTTGGAAATTTCTTGTCTAGACCAGAAAGGGTAAGAGTTTTTTCAAAGGAATCGGGAATGAAATCCTCTAAAGCCATCAGTCTAATGCAACTTCAACAAATTCACGTTTATATGTAAGGAGGAAGTCCCAGAGACCTATCAAACTATTACTTCTGGTCTACAGCATACTGTGGCTGGCTGTGCCCAAGGGTAGCTAAGGAAGAGGAGAAAGAGCTGGTGTCAGTGTTAATTTGGCGGAGCAAAACCTTGGGAATACACTGCTCTGTCTTCAATAATCTCCATATAGTACAATTCTGCAGGGAGAAATATTGGCACATGGGCTCAGCCTCCAGTGTTTTGGGCGTGCTGAGGCATTATTTGGAGACAGAAATCAACTAGGTAGGGGACGGGAGGAACTCAGAAGAGCAGACTTGCAGCTTGCCTAAGGTAGCCATGTATAAAAGAACAGGATTCCCTGTTCGCTTTGCTCTTTTGTGCATCACTGGTGAAAGGTTGTAGAAAACAAGTGCTGTGAAATTGCCTTTATCCCTTCCTTACCAACAATTTATGGAGGTTTGAAGCAAGAAGAAAAAGATGAAAGAAGAGAACAAAGGATATCTCGTCTCTTCTGCAGCAGCTGGCAGAGCTGGCCAGTATTGCAGACAGGTTACTGATGTGGACTTGGAGCAGGATAGGAGATTGAGACAGAAACCATGACCCCACATAACTGTTCTTCCTCAGGTGTTTGCCTACAGCAGAATAGCTGTGAACGTCTCCTTTCCTCTGGTTACTTCCGTGGTAGTCACAGGCTTCAAAGATCATAGAATCACAGAATGGTCAGAGTTGGAAGGGACCTTCAAGATCATCTAGTTCCAACCCCCCTGCCCTGGGCAGGGACACCTCCCACCAGACCAGGTTGCTCCAAGCCCCATCCATCCTGACCTTGAACCCCTCCAGGGATGGGGCAGCCACAGCTTCTCTGGGCAACCTGTTCCAGTGTCTCACCACCCTCACAGCAAAGAATTTCTTCCTAAGATCCAATCTAAATCTCACCTCTTCCAATTAAAAACTGTTACCCCTGGTCCTGTCACTGCACTCCCTGACAAAGAGTCCCTCCCCAGCTCTCCTGTAGCTCCCTTCAGATATTGGATACCTTCTCCCCACCCCTCCTTATTTTTCCTTTTTCTTCTTAAATAAAATGCTCAATGATGTGTTGTCTTACTAATTAAATTGTTATAGTCCTGGTGTACTTGCAATAATTTTGAAGTCCTGATTCCACTTTGCAGGATGCAAGCCTGATGGGTTTTTTATTATTGAATTGTCTGGTCATAACTTCTTAAAATGGGCTGTAAGTAATGTCTGTGTGAAGCATGGCATGCAGGAATGTATTGCATAAGAATCTTTAAAGGCATCTTGTCGTTATTTTGGTTCCATTAGTGAACTTTTTCTCATTACTTGGATCAAATAGGATTTCTATGTGTAGTCTGAGCATGATGACACTGCCTTTTGCTACTGTTTGTTTTTGCTGTGTTGGTAAAGAACAGGCAACCTTCTTTTTCACCTCCGTAGTAAGTGGGCCAAATTCACCTGCACTGAAGTTACATGAGGCTGAATTGGGCTCTGCTTTTTCATAGGGAATGTGCTGGTTGGTGCAGAAAATGTTTTTGTTTATATGTGTTCCAAAAGAAAGCATGGCTTGTGCAGCATTTCATATAGCAAAAATCACATGTAGCCACTTACCTTCCTCTGTGTGTGTGCTTAATATTGCTGAAAACAACATAAGGAAATCAGGATCCAGTGCCAACCAATCTATGTGAATTGATTTTTTTTATTATTATTTTTTTTTCCCCCCCCTCCTTGGTATGAATTAAATTCACCGTATGCATGTCTCAAGCACTTTTTAGGTCAAAGATATTTTCATGGTTTTGCCACTTATCTATATAGGTAAAGAATTGCAAGGGCATGGGAATTTGCTTGCAGGGAGTCAGGTAGGAATTCTTCTCGTAGAGAGAAGGTTTCCCAGCTGATGTACCTGTTGCCTGTGCTGGGGTCCAAACACCATTTAGGGAGTAACACTAGAGTGGATGGAGTGTTGGCCTCTCTGAATTTCCAGTGATTTCTGTTCCTTCCCAGACTGCAGTCATACAGCCTAAATTGCTGAACTCCTCAGCCTGTCGTGGTATTTGCCAGAAGATGGTCCATGGTGTCACTGGGGAGTCACTGGGCTAAAGAATTCTTGTCACAGGCAAATTTTTAAGCCTTTTGTGAAATGAGAGACACATTGGTAGGAGAAGGTTGGCTAACAGCCAGGGGGAAAAAGGAATCTTGCTGTCTCACTACAGATGATTTTCTAAGCTTTCTCTGCCTTTTGGCTGGCAGTACCTATGGGATAAAAGAGTAGTTAATGTAACTTTTAGATTAACTGAACTGCTCTTGGAATTCATAGGTTCGTATCTATTTCATAGTCTTGCATTTCTGCTGAACTGGGCAACAGGCTTATTGAGAATAAGTATTTGCAGAGGCACGGGCAAACAGAGCTGATGTGTGAACTGTCTGCAAATAAATTCACGGAGTGCCATTCCTAGAGCATGCATTTGAGTAATTTTCTAAAAAAGGTAACATTACTTCATTTTTTTTGGATAATTACATAGGTCCAAATTGCACTTTATTTCTGACTTCCAGGTTGTTGTGGGAGATAAAGTTGTTCTCATGCCAGTCAATGCAGGGCAGCCTCTACATGCCAGCAACATTGAGCTTCTAGATAACCCAGGATGCAAAGAGGTGAGTTCAGTGGAGGGAGGAGGGATAACTGCTGATCTGAGATTATTATTATACGTTGTTCTTTACTGGTATCCAGAACCCACCATGGGCTAGATGCCAGTATTAAGCATTGGTTCCCACTTGGCCTCAAAAAACCAAGATGAGCCCACCACGGGCTAGATGCCAGTATTAAACATTGGTTCCCACTTGGCCTCAAAAAACCAAGATGAAATATACTTATTCTTGGCACAGTTCTGCCTGGTACTGAAGGCTTCATGAGGTTTGCTTGAGTATCTGAAACTCTCACTGCTGTAAGTCCTCTTCCAACAGCTCTTTAGGTCATATTTGTAAGGCAGTCAACAGAGAGAGTAGCATTTTGCCCACTGAATCTCTTCAGCATCATTACTGTTAACACTTTAGAGCTTCAGGACCCATGTTAGAAATTGTACAAATATGTAACTAAGCCATGTCCCCTGCCACTCTAGATGTGGTGTGTGTGGTCTTTTAGAAGAATAGAGTGTCTCAAAAAGAAGATTACACACCTTAAAACTATCATTGTGTTTTGTTTTTTTTCCCATAGGTAAATGCTGTCAACTGTAACACAAGCTGGAAAATAACTTTGTTCATGAAATTCAGTAGTTATCGAGATGATGTACTGAAAGGAGTAAGTATGTTTTTTTTTAATTCTGAAAAATCATTCCATATTTGACTATAGAGAAATACTACATGGTCAATAAAAGAGGAAATGAGGACTTTATGGAGCTGTGGAGGATCCCTCACCACTGTCCTTCAACAGTCAGGGTATTTTTCCTTTGTGTTATTGTCTTATTGAGTGAAATTGTTGGGATTTTCCTAGCTTCCAGCCTCTTTACCCTCCCAGAGACAACTGAAGATCCATAAAAGATGCAATTCAAACCCAGAATGATGAGGGCTCTGTATAGAATAGCTGTGACACTTCAGTTTATGCCAAGATGCTAAAAGCAGGTATAACAAGCTTACAGAAGGGAATGAGGCATGAAAGATGACAATAGCTGTAATATGATAACATAGCTTTAAATGCTGAGGGTTGCACAGCTTCATGCCTCCAGAACACTCCCTGAGATCATTTACATTTTCATTTTAAAGAAATAATTTTCATTTGTCCTTACTTGTTTCTTGATAAGTCATTGATCTACTGAAAAATAGTTAGTTGATAAAGGCACCATCAGTGAGGAAGAATTTGAAAGGGAAAGTAGTATATCTGTGTAGACCCATTTGGGGACAGTGTTTCAAGCCTTGGGGAGAGGCAGAAGGAAGACAAAATGATGCCAGCAGAAGAAATAGAGAGGGGAGCATTGGCTTTGGTTGCAGAGTAGGAGAGATGAGATAATATGATGCTAGAAAAATATATTCATTTTCCCTAAAGACTAAGAGAGGTCAGAAATGAAAAATCCATTTTGTAAAGTGGTAGAATTGAAAATCACCTTTAGGTTGTACTCTGAAACAGGTTCTCTTTTCACAGAAGTGCAGGACTGAATTATCTCATTGATTTCCAACTCAGTGCTGAGATTGCATGCTCTGCACTTAGTATCTGCTCCAGCAGCAAGAAACTAATAAATGTTTTCTTCACATCAACTGTGTTGACATCACTGGAGCTAGTACATGTATAGAAGATGAATCTCTTGGCTTTGCCTACCACTTAATAATGCTTCTTTTTTGTATTACTTTAGGGAGATGTTGTTAGGCTGTTTCATGCAGAGCAAGAGAAGTTTCTGACCTGTGATGAATATGAGAAGAAACAACATATTTTCCTTCGTACTACATTACGTCAGTCAGCCACTTCTGCAACAAGTTCTAAAGCACTGTGGGAAATAGAGGTATTTTTTTTTTCTTTTTGTAAATATTTTAGGACCTGAAGGCCAAGGTTCAGTAAAAATACTTTACCACAACATGAATCATTCATAGCCTCTTGATATCATTATACACCTCCCTGTTACTATTATTATTTTCTGTAGTGGTTTGTGTAGGATGAGCGCTGAAGACATGCTTTATTGCTCTGTGTGTGTGGAGAGAGGATGTTTACTTACTATATTTACCTGCACTAAAATGATGAAGAGTCAAATTCAGACTTGACATAAACGGTGTGATTTTATCAAAGCGAATTGAATGACACCCATGTATCCTGAGTTTGGAGTGTTTATATTTCACTTCATGTGCAATACAGAAAATTGAAATTCATGACTGACAAAAAATCTCACAAATGTGATCGAGTCTGTTCTTCTGCAACATGTGTTTTAAGTTAGGCTAAATAAAGATTTTGCTGAATAGGGGTGATTTTGAGACGATGACTAGCAGATGTATTTTTGTTTAAGTGATGAATATTGGAAACTGGTATGTCTCAAACCCTTGCTATTGCAGTAATATATCTACTATACCCCAAAGTTCGTGCTGAACAGACTGCATTTAAAACAGAGCTCCTCACTCAGGCAAATGGTTGATTTTTGTCTGATTAAGGACTGTGTGGAATAGAGTATATTGCACTTGTAGTTATTTGAGATTACTCCTTAAGAGAGACAGGCACTGCTAGGTTTGAAGGTAGCAAATCACCGACAGCTCAGTCAAGGTGAAAAATAAATATGCTGGGATGTTTCAAATGATATGGAGATATTTTATCACTTGAACAAAAATTTATCAGACACCCCCAGTGGTGTCAAAAATAGAGCTGGTATATGTAGTGAAACAACATAAGAGGATTTGAGTTTGCTATTATGTAGTGCCTATGTAAGTGTAGAGCAGCCCCACTTATTTTCTTGAGCTCCAGATTCACACCATGTCACTTTAAAACGAAATTTGGCTCATCATGTTTGCAGGGAGTAGATTAATGAAAACATGGAAATAGGAGGAGTATTTCCTGGCACCTGGCAAAAAAAAAAAAAAAAAAAAAAAAAAAAAAAGGATTCTTTTTGGGGCGCCTTGGAAAAAAAAAAAAAAAAAAAAGTAAGCAGTTACTTATGGTGGGCTTAGTGTGAGCACAGAATTCCTCTCTGTGGTAGACTATTTCTGATAATGTAGTTTACATATTTTTATTTGGAATGAGTTGTAAGAAATGTTAGTGATCTAAGTGTGATATTGAGAAGAATGATTAAAATCTTTACTACTTCTTTTAGGTTGTCCATCATGACCCTTGTCGGGGAGGGGCAGGACAGTGGAATAGCTTGTTTAGATTTAAGCATTTGGCAACTGGAAACTACTTAGCTGCAGAGGTAAGAATGTCAATTAAACAAGTGGTTGTGTGCTGCCTAACCAAGTGCTGTATGTGTCCTGCTAATTCAGAAATCCCATAGTAGGTAGGTCCATGATGTAGGTCTCTGAAAAGATCTCACATCAGGTCTGAATGGGGATGTGCACTGCTGTGTTGTGCTGTATTGCTGTATTGAAGGGTTGCAAGGAAAATGTTCTGAACTACAGGACATTAATAAATAGGTGAGTTGAAGTCAAATATAACCTTCATTTCAACTGTGCTGTTGAATCCTGAATGTGCTGCTGGTTGTTGTGGAGGTCAGGATAAACACCGCTGTTAAGTATCCACCATATTTACACTGGAAATCATTGGATTCGTTTATCTCTGTGCTCTTGTTTGTGCTTGATTTTTGGAGTAGTGTTGTGATCAATCAAATAATCTTCTTTGCTGGCTCAGGCAGCCATATATAGATTAAAGCTTTTAGAGTGGAACTGAATGCAAGGTTATCACTGAGCTTGATCAGAGAAGTCTGTGTGCAGGCACTAGAACAGATACTCTAAGCTGCTCAAATTCAGGAGCTGTCATTCCTTTTTTACCCCTGCAGGCTCTAGACTTCTTGAAAAAACGTTTCTATGGCGCTTATTTCCGTGTGTTGACCTCTACCAGCCAGCATTTGGTCCAAGGGATCTCTGTGTTCTGTAGGAACTTGGGGAAGGAGAAACTTGTCATGAGCACTGGTGTCATGACAGTGCACTGGGATTATAGCAGGTTGCAGCGTTTTGATGTTGCACTCTTGTCTTTTGACTGAAAAAAACTAAATGAATAAAGAAAGGTCTGAGGAAATCTTGCACCTCTTGCTGGAAGGGAAGGTCCAGGAGGAGGAGGATCTTGTGACTTGTCTGGTTATTATCTGGTGCTTTATGTTAAAGCAAAATAGTGTTGTTACTGCGCAAAAGAGCAGCTAAGTATCTTTAAAGACCCATAATTGTCTTTAAAAATTCCAGCTCTTGACAAGCTGAAAGAGAGCAGATAATACCAAATTTATGAAATGGGAGAGTTTTGCATTCTTCCCTGGGTTGCAAGAAGTTGTGAACTTTTAAAGTCATATCTAATCCATATTAGAACTGATCTGTGTCCAGCTGAAAGAGAGCAGATAATACCAAATTTATGAAATGGGAGAGTTTTGCATTCTTCCCTGGGTTGCAAGAAGCTGTGAACTTTTAAAGTCATATCTAATCCATATTAGAACTGATCTGTGTCCAAGTTATATCAGTGGAATGAAAAGTGTTTTTTTTCCCCACTGATTTAGTTCAATCTGTGCAGCATTGCCTCTTTGACTTATACTTGCAAGCATGAGTGTGAAAATTTACAACTACAACAGACAGTTGCAAATCGCTGTACGTTAGGGAATCCCTGAAAAAAGACTTTCTTTAACTGGATTGAGTTACGTTTACAGCAGTGCAACTTGTATGCAGACAAGTCCTTGTTATTCACAGGACACTGCTTTCACTTTCTAGCTCCTGTCACAGCTGGCACTGATTTCAGAGTAAGAGTAACCAGGCGCTATCAAACCTTTATTTATTTCTAATTACATCAAAATCAGTGTCTAAACATAAACAGTGGACCACCGGGACAGATACTGGTATTATTTTCCATCTGAGACTGAATGCAATTTGGATCTTTTAATTGGTTTTAGCAGTAGCTCACAGTGTAAGTCAGAAACCTGATAGGCCTGGGTGGCAAAGAGCATCATCCTTTTGAAGTCAGTGGGCCAACGTGCCTTAACTTCTCTGCTCTGTTCTGCTGCCTCCATGCTGCAGCAATGCTTTGCCTTGGCTGAAGCCAAGTGGCTTTATTGTGCAGTTAATACTGGCTAATAATAGCTAATTTTCAAGTGGCAACCGGTACTCCCACCTAAGAGACGATTCCTTTTCCCTCTCTGCTTACAGTGATAGGTGCTCTTAGTAGAAAGATGTTGTTCAGTCTAGCTAGGCTGATGGAGAGTCAGGAGATAAACCTTCAGGTGAAGAGGTGTCACACTGCACTGAATGTCAAACACGAGCTTAGGTGCTTTCATAGAATCATAGAATCATAGAGTTGTCCAGGCCGGAAGGGATCTCCAAAGGTCATCTAGTCCGACCCCCCCGCAGTCAGCAGGGACACCCCCAACTAGACCAGGTTGCCCAGGGCCCCGTCAAGCCTCTCCTTGAATATCTCCAGGGAAGGGGCCTCAACCACCTCCCTGGGCAACCTGTTCCAGTGCTCCACCACCCTCACAGTGAAGAACCCTCTCCTCATCTCCAGTCTAAATCTGTTCCCCTCCAGCTTGAGAGGAAGACTTGTAATATGGAGGGTACAATTGGCACAGTAGAGCAAGAGCTGGAAGAGCATTTGGGTTGAACAGAGGTGATACGCTGTGGCTGGAAAGTGGCATTAGCTACCGTATCTATCGAGTGTCAAATACCTGCTGGTGGAGATATTAAAGGTACCTCTGTAATAAAAACCTGCGAGTTTTATTTTACACAGTTCACATGTCAGGCACAACACACCAGCCAGATGCACGTGTCAAAGATTTATGAACAGGCAGGCACCTAATGTGCGTGAGAGAACTTTAAATCAGCTGGTCAAAGCTTACTGAACATTTATCTGTGCTCTTGCAGCACACGAAGGTTTCTCATGGTATGGATTATCAACAGCATCACACATTGCTGTGGCCTGATTTTGTTTAAGCTTTCATGATAAAGGTATCTAGAGTGGAATAATAAGTACAAACACATAAACAAAATTCACAAATCCTTTAAGCATTCTGCTGTTGGCTAATGATATGATTTCTGTTGCAGTTTGAGCTATTGTAAATCGGGATTAATCACTGCTGATAACCATATTTTCCTTACTTTGTCCTTCTGTAAATTAGCTTGATGGGTACCACGGAGACTTCTGCAGTGGAATCTTGCATGGGTTAACTCTCAGGCAATGAGCAGGAGTGTCCTTCACCTGAGGATCTCCTTTTGCTCCTCTGCAGTTAGGCTGGTACCTTGTGTGAGCAAGTGCTGTGGCTTCTCTTTTTCTCTCAGGCTTCCTCTGCCAGATGTTGCTGGTGAGCCTGATTTGTGACTTTGTGGGTCTGAGACGTGTAGTGGAGGGATGGCACTGCAGCCTTTTAAGGCCAGGGGATGATCTAGGGACTAAGAAAATTCAAGATAGTTGCCCCAGAGAATTCAGGAATTTAAAACTAATCAACTTAAATGTGTTTTAATACTACAGCATGTTTTTAAAAAAAGAAAAGTGAGGCAACAGTTGTTCAGTAAACAAAACATATAGGTGAATATGTAATATCTAATTCTTATAAACTTTAGAGAATGAAATCGGGATATGTCAGTCCTACATTCCATGTTCCTAAGAATCACAGTTGTCCAGCTTTTGTTACCTTTCAAAGACTAAGGTCTTCTGACGCCTTTGACTTCTGACAGTCTCAAGTAGTACCATTCCTTTTAATCCTCTTTCCACTTGGGATTACTTAGGCTAATTTTCATTAATATACTTTGAAGTTCATGGAAACGAACTAATACTAGAGAACAACCTAGACCATAGTACCACACTCTGGGCTGAAGGTGAGCTATCCTGAAAGACCCACTGCTGAAGGAGACCCAGTGGAAGACATTTGCTAATTGCACATTGCTGTGTTGTCATTCCCCTGCTACAGTGCACATCCTGGGGACCATGGTGTGATGCATCACACGCGTGTGTGCTCTCACACAGCTACTTAAGGCACAGAAGGGGTATGCTGAAGAAACCTTTTCATGTTTGGTGCTAAGACTTGGGGTATCAGAATAGGTGCTCAGAGCTCAGAATAGGTGGTAATGTCTCTTACATCTCTGGCATTTGGAAACCTGAAATCACTGGCTCAGACACTCCCAAAACATTGAAATCATAAAAAAAAAGTGGAACCAAATACTCAGCTGAAAAACTGGAAAGAGAAATACTCTTCTTCGGACACAGTGGGAGTTCTGCTGTTAGTGTCAGAAGGGCTAGGTTTCACCTGACAAAACTGAGCCAGATCTTCAGCAGAAGATTTAGACACTAAGCCACCAGCTAAGATCCAGGCTGCTGAGTTTTATTCTTATCTTCACAGAGTCACCGATCTTTTAGAAGAAGTTCTGTGGAAGATTCTTTTTTTAGCCCCGTTTATAGCAAAATGACCCAAGTTATTTTGAAGTTTTATATTTATAAAGAGAGGCTGTAAGGTTAGGTGAAAATGGAATGCTTCGAAGTGACAAAGACTATCCCAGATTTTTTAAAAAAGTCTTTTCAGTGTGTGTACCACATGTAGAATGCACCCAGATCTATCTGTCCGTTTGTGGGAGCGAGCTGCAAGTTACTTGAACAGCCTTTAAATGCTGCAGGTTGGGATCACACAGCTGTGCGTTTCTCATGAACACACCTAACTTTTTCAGTGTTCTAATTACCAGGATTAAAGTCTCTTTGAACCGAAAGCTTATCAATTGTGCTGACTATTGTTCTCCGTGTGTATAGCAGCTCCGGTTCTGTGAATTCTAGACTGGATAATCTGCACTGAAACTATTAAGACTTGCTGTATGAGGGTGTTAAACAGGAATATATGTGCCTGTGCATACATACATGCACACAGAAGAAATGCAGGGTAAGCCTGTCATTTCATATTAAACTTCCCAGGTGAAATTGATATTGCTAAAATAATCACAAAATATATATGCAAATATCACATGCCATGCTAGTCAGATATTGCTGTAGACAAACTACAGTATATTACTTGTGAAACGCTGTGAAGACGTACATAATCACAGTGCAGAACTTGTAAGCAAAAATCTGTGATAATTCTGTTTTACTTAATTGAATAGACTAAACTCGAGTTACTAGTTACCTTGGCTAAGCTACGGCAGTAAATCCGGTGAGGTAATTGTCTTTAACACTGAATAAAATATACTATATTAAATGATTTCAGATAATGCATGTGAGATGGCTGCCTTAATGTTTACCTTCTGTGATTCTATCAAATTGTGGCCACAAGCAAGGGTTCAAATTATTACCGTGTCTTCCCCAAAGTAGTGCATAAACTACTGGTGTCGCTCCAAAAGGTGCCCAGAGGTTCTTCTAGAACATAGAGGAGTGAGAACAGGCTGGATTGCTGTTATATCTCACTATTAAAAATATTAGTCTACCATATAATATATACAATTATAATACGTGTTTATCCAGGTGGGCAGAGCCATACTGTTCATCATAAATTTAATCCTATTGCAGTAATCACTTGGTTTGGATCATGGTGAAGGTAGCCAAGTGCACGTTCAAGTTAATATTGATAGAAAATAATCCTCTCCTGCCTTCTGAATAGGGCATAGTAAAGAAGTGGAATTTGCTACCACAAGAATAGAAAACAAAGTGTTTAATGAGATTTTAAGAAAGATTACATATTTGTGTGAGTAACAGTATCCTCAGCACTAGTTCAGACTAAAAAAAAATGTAAAAGGGAAATCAGTTGTTAAAATTGAGGCTATAAACCGGGATCAACCCCTTGGAGCCCTGGAGAAACTTTCTCTGTAGTTTTATGGACTTATTTTTCTTTCACTTTCTTAAACTGCTGTGGAAAAAGGAGTACTGCGTAGGATGTTTCATTAAGGCAACCGAGACGGAATATTTGAAGACCATTATTTAGGCCTTTTGATATACAGTTTTTGGAAATTGGGCTACTGACAGAGACCTTTTGTGTTCAGGAAGCCAAAAAGGACCACTCTTTGCCAGTGGTATTTTTGGGGTGACATGGAAGCAAACCTCTGCGGAAAGATTCCTTCACCTGCTGATCGTACAGCTCGTGCAGAGGAAGAGAGCATTAGTGGTTAATGCTCTGTGATTCTTTCTGCCTTTAGAAACAGTAAGGCAAATAACTGGATAAGAATGGCCTTGTTAAAGATGCTCAGGTACCTTTTGCTCAAGGATAACAGTTTGCAAACTGGAGAAGGAACCAGGAGATGGCAGCATCCACCAAGGCCGTCACACATGGGTTCACGTATCTAATTTGTTGGTAATGCAGGACCTCCTTACCTGGAGATAACTTCGAAATCTTCTGTTTGAGTTGTTTTTTTCCAGCCTCTTTGTTAAATGTTAATTCAGCATTCTGAATAGTTTCTATCCATTAGGCTCAGTAATTAAGGGTTCTTGTAAGAAAACGGCTTGCCAAGGTGACAGGGTGAACTCAGCACCATAAGCCTTATTTCTGGTTTTCACTGTCTCATAGGAGGAGCGTGGTTTTGTTTTAAAGCTCTGAAAGGGGTGAAGGATAATTTGCAGCTATTTGTGAAGAGATGGAAGGGATCCAGAGACTAGAGGAGGATGGATTACTGATTTACAGAGCCAGTCGGACCTGTTCCGCAAACCTGGATGTGGCTTTTTAAAAAGACAGAGTTAGAAGCTGTCCGTTTAGCAAAACTCAGGGCTAGATTTCCAATGGTTTTTTTTTAAGAATCTTGGGAATGCAGCTAAATTTCTTGACGTGATTTGTGTTGACTTTAGTAAATGTTAGGAACAACATTTGCAGCGGTTGATTCTTCAGAAATCTGGATCTTGGGGGAAGGATTTTTGCCCCCAGCCAACTACTTTTGCAGTGGTGACCTGGGAGCCCAGCAGTGTTCACCTGGGCTTTTTAGTCCTGTCTTAGGTTGACTGTGTTTGAGCCATGTTTGTGTACGTAGGAGCTGTAGGAGGAAGGGAAGCGTGAAGCCATTAACACAGCATTTATTGTCGTTTAGTCACTATAAGGACCGCTTCTGTTATTAAAAATACAACATCTGCTGGTATTGCATTTTGATGTGTTCCAAAGCAGCAAATGTAGACGTGGTCTTTTCTTTAGTGCATTTTTGTTGCTTATTATTTCAAGATTACTTAAGAAGTTTTTATTCAATTACACTTCTTGCCTCTTTTTATTTATTTTTGATGTTTGGCGGAGGTTTAGAAGGCTTCCCTCATTTTTAATTGTTGTTGGGTTGGGTTTTTTTGTTGCTTTTTTTGTCTGTGTCTATCTTTTTTGTTGTTGGTTTTTTTTTTTTTTTTTAATATACATTTCAGTAGTGTCTAATTCAGTCATCCCTAGTTATTTCTGGGAGAACCACTGGAAGGCATATGAGATATCAATATTTAGAACATAACCCTTGAAGAGATGAGGATGGTTTTTCATATAGCCCACGTTGGCATGGAGCCGCTGAAGCTCATGCTGAGGTTATGGCCCAGATAAAGGCTCCCTTAGATATTTTTCTGTCTTTTGAATTCCTCTGCAGAACAGGATATGGCTGTGTGGGACTGAGCACCAGGCGTCGGTGGGTGGTCAGGTTCTCTGCCCTTGGTCACAGGAGCATCGTAGGGATGCTGGGGGTGTTGGTGGCCTGTGGGCTGAACAGGAGCCAGCAGTGTGCCCAGGTGGCCAAGAAGGCCAACAGCATCCTGGCCTGTGTCAGGAACAGTGTGGGGAGTAGGGCCCGAGAAGTGAGCATCCCCCTGTACTCGGCACTGGTGAGGCCTCACCTCGAGTACTGTGTCCAGTTTTGGGCCCCCTACCACAGGAGGGACATTGAGGTGCTGGAGCGGGTCCAGAGAAGGGCAACGAAGCTGGGGAGGGGTCTGGAGCACAAGTCTTACGAGGAGAGGCTGAGGGAGCTGGGGGTGTTCAGTCTGGGGAAGAGGAGACTGAGGGGAGACCTTATCGCTCTGTACAAGTACCTGAAAGGAGGGTGTAGAGAGACGGGGGTCGGTCTCTTCTCCCAAGGTACAGATGATAGGACAAGGGGCAATGGCTTCAAGTTACGCCAGGGGAAGTTCAGGTTAGATATTAGGAAACATTTCTTTACTGAAAGGGTTATCAGGCATTGGAATGGGCTGCCCAGGGAGGTGGTGGAGTCACCATCCCTGGAGGTATTTAAGAAACGTGTAGACATGGTTCTTCAGGGCATGCTCTAGTGCCCAAGATTATTGGTTTGTCGTGGGCTGCTGAGTGGGTGGGTGATGGTTGTTTGGTTTGGTTGTTGTTGTGTGTTTAGGTGGTGGGTGGTGTGGTGTTTTTTTTTGTTTGTTTGTTTGTTTGTTTGTTTTTGTGGTTGGACTCGATGATCTCTGAGGTCCCTTCCAACCACCACAATTCTGTGATTCTGTGATTCTGTGATTTCCCAGTTGTCTCTCTCTCCTGGCCTACAGCTACAGGTTGTGGCAGCTCCAGCTTATGCTGCTGATGTGAGACCTTTCCATCAGTGGTGATCTGGGCGTACCAAAGCACTGGCTTGCTATTGTTTATATGCCAGCTAAAAATGCCATCAAGACGACCTATTCTTTCTTCTTATGATGAGTGTGAGTAATGGGAACGGGAAGGTGTCAGAGCTGATTCTCATCTCAGTTTTTGACTAGCAGGGATGACTCTCCTTGCCTGCCTCACTCTGCCCATGCCACAAGGGGGGCCTGAAGCTGGCAAGAAGATTCAGCTCTCCCCGTGCTCCCTGAGAAGTTGTCTGCTCCCTGGAAACTCGTCTGATCTGCTAAGACGTGGGTCATCAGCAAAACAGCAGCAGGATGCAATCCTGAAATAAAAGGCTTTTTAAAATTTGTGAACTTCCCTCGGACGGCGATTATGAGGAAGTTTGTGCTGATGCTGTGGCAGTGTTGAAGGGGGTTTATTAGTTAATAAGGGGGTTAATAAGGGGTTAATAAGTTGGCAAAAGTTTTTTTGAATACCACTGAAGTCTTTGAAATTGTGCAAAAGTCCTTTAGATTTATGGAAAGCTAATCAGTGTGGCATCAACAAAGAAGGAAGCAAGCCTAATGAAGATGAAAGTTTTGAGAAGTGGATTTTTTTCTTTTGTGGTGGCTTTTTTTTTAAATGAAACACCCAGTCAACAAGGGCAAGTAACGGGCTATGTGTTAACAGGCTGGTTATCAAATGAAATGGGAACTGTTTACGTATGTCGAATTAGATCCTTTTATTCTTTGTCTGTCAGGATTTCCTTCATAAATGCAGGTTTTAACCAAGTCATTAAAATGCTCATTTAGCTGAAATTCAGCAATCTAATTCTGACGAGGTGTTTTAAATATCTTCTACTTAGTCAACAAAATTTGATTAAAATCAGCATGGGTGTTTCTCCAAACTGTTCTCTCTCCTTCTTAATTAAGAGTGTCCAAAAATAGCCTATTTTGGCACTTTGCATGCTTTCCTCTGTCTAGGAAAGCAGCATTCAGTAAAAAGGTGAAATGTCAAACTGTCCTCAGTACGGACTAAGATTTATAATTCAGTTGTTGGACTGTAAAGCGTTTCTTACTATGCGAAGATGCAAAGATAAAATTAAAGCCAGGAAAAATGTATTAGTGAGAAGTTGTTCTGCTCAATAGCAGAACCCCAGGAGATTGTGCAGTGTTAAAGTCCTAGGTATTGGAAACTTGAAGATATAACTTTGACTAGCTTTAAGCAGTAGAGATGTCGTCAGTAGAGATGACAGAGCCTGGGGCTTCTGGCACTCAATCTAACAGGATACCTCTCAGGATTAGCAGGGCAGTTGCATTCTCTGAGTGCCAAGTACCAGAAGTAACACACAAACACTCATAGGTGGAAGTTGTCTTCGTGCTATGCAGACTGTACAGGAGGATGATCTCATTATGAGGGCTTTAGGCAGAAATTCAGGAAGGAGGTTCCTTGCCCTTCCAAATAATTCTAACCAGAAATGGTTAAAGACTATGTCTATACCTCAGTTTTCCGTCTGTAAAAGCTGTTTTTATTAGGTGTTTGTCACACATACTCTCTACTGGGGACCTTCTGATGCTCCCAGAGTACGAGTATATTGGTGTATGTATGCATTCGTATACATCTCCTCTTTTTACATGACACAATATACAAAGGCTGAACCTGAAATCTATCTAAGAGACGTCAATTTTCATACTCTAGGGAGAACCACCTACAAGTCTGACCCTGACCTTAAGGCTTTTGCAGATATCCTCTGCAGATCATGAGTTGGGAATTTGGCTTCTTAGAAAAGTGCACAAGGAAATGCAAGTTCTCTTTAGACTTAGAGACTGTATTATCTTCTCTGTAGTTGCAAATCTTGCCAAAATAGTCAATGATTTTGGTATTTAAAAACATGATCTTGTGTTGTGCTGGTGGAGCCTTCTCATGGCCCTGAGTGTCCTTGTCTGATGCCAAGTTTGTTAGGCTGCTTCCAAGCTCTCTTCTCCCCAGTAGATTGAGTCCAAGACAAGTTGAGTTCCTAATGAGTCCCTGTGAACTGTATTGTGCCAAATGGTGTTTGCAGTTACAGTGGTACTTACCTGTTGATAGGGCCTTAGCATAAAGAAAAAGCTCATGCAGCACCTAAGTCAATGTGCACTGTTAGCCTGTGTGTATGAAACTGTAATGTCTTCTGTGGTGCTGGGATGTGGGAAAAAAAGTTGATGCAGTAGCCCCATTTTCTGGAGTTTAGGAGATTTTGTGTAGGCTGGAGGATGCGTAGAATTGGGTCTGGGTTCATATGTATAAGCAACTGAAAAAGAAGAAGTGTTTGTGGTGTCATAAATCATTGTCATTGGAGCTGTGAGACCTGATCACCTTAGCCTTGCCCAACTGCAAAATCCTCACAATAGAGCTGGCTTTCCACGGTGCAGTGGAGTGAGGGATGAGGACAATGACTATCAAGTGGCCAGTTCACTGCTTCACTGATGTGAATTCTCCTCTGCCCTTCTCTAGTTATTCTCTACTAATGCAGTCTGAGTTACTTGATGTAGATTGCACCTTCCTTATCACAAAGGATTCCCCAAACAGTGATTGCTGTTGAGTCAGGTGGTTAGGTTGTGGACAAGGTTAGGTAATGGACGAGTGTTGGGATATTAAGGTGAGTCTCATGTGCGTGCCATAACATGAAATGAGTTCCAAGGTCTTTGATGTTTAGTTTTCATCCATGAGGAAGCTGACCTCTCATTTTGTGATACCTTTTTCTCTCCCATCTACGGAAAGGTGAAAAATGGCTGTACCTAAATTTGTTGAAAAGCAGTGAAGGATTAGGATTTTTGGATTATTCTGTATTGGAAAAGAAGCTGTTGGAGATATACTCTTAAAAAACCAAAACAACATATAATGAAGCTGTTACAATAATGATTTATACAATCATACTGACTTGAACTCTGCAGTTTACAATTCATCGTGTTCTTACTGTGTATTGACTGCATGCACCTTCCTGTGGCATTTCACAGAAATATACAGTGCTATATTCCAGCTACTTTTCAGTAACATTGCAACTTCAACACATCCAATGTCACAAAAAAGCTTGAAGATGGTTGAGCTTAAATGAGGCCAATTTTGGAATAGTGTTCTTACTTTCTAAACACTTGCAAAGAATTTTACTTGATTTCGTTGGCAACGAGGAAAAAAATTGTTAATGTTGTTATTTTCAATGATTCTTTTCTTTTGGAGGCTTACTGAAGAACATGGAGGTGGTCTTACATAAATCAGAGAAAGCAATAGGTTTGGGAGTCTTAAGAATGTCACTGTGTCCTTATCTCATTCTGCTGTACTTGGGTATTGAAAAGGACTCAGAACAGGTGTAATATGACATAAAACACTAAGTGATTTATGCCCCTCTACCTGGAGAATGTGGTATGGGATAAGAGCCAATAGTCTGATTTTCAGAGATGCTCAGCACCCACAGCCTCAGCTGAAATGAAAATGGAAGTGGCAGCTGCTCAGCACAGGTAAACTGGGGCCATGAATGTCAGCCCTAAAACCACATTCCATTCTGTTTACTGTTTGACATCAGCATCTCAAAACTTTCTCTAAACACCATCTTTTTAGTTTTATTATTTCTGTTATGGTGGGGCAAGAAAAAACATCATTAAGGATGCACTTTATTTTTCATTTCAGCCTTCTGTCTCCCTCAGCCTCTGTCCACAAGTGAACTATTTTGGAAAATTTTTAAAACAGGCAAGAAGTGGTGTGGGAGAGAGATTTTTCCTAATTTTTCCTGTTGTTGCTGTTTTATTTTTTTTTTTTTTAAAGCATCATTATGCTGAAAGCAAACACTTGAAGAATAGCAGAATTCAAGGCCCAATTCATACTGGGTAGACAATTATATTCACTTGGGCCCTTCGGTGAAACATTATAGATCTATTCTGTTTGAAGATCTAGTCCTCAGTGCACGGTTCTCTCTGCTGAGTCTAGGGACAAACCTGAGATGACCCACACTTTTTCACGCTTACCTAAAACCAGCAGAATCTGAAAGTAAGGTTGAATTTAGCCTTGCTGTACCTGCTCTCTGTCTGTGCTTAAAGGCCACCGTGTGTGGCTGTCACTAAGGAGCACTGCCCAATAATTGTCTCTGTTCTTGATGGAGGACCAAAGGTAGAGAGCTGAGCTTGGCTGTTTGAATGGGCAACTGGAATTATTCTAAGGTGTCAGGTGAGTAAAGGTAATGCTGAAAGAAGTGTGAGAACTTAAGAAGAAACCAAACAGTTACATATATATATGTTACATATATGTATGTATATCTTCTAATTTTCTCTTCTTCAGTGTTCATTTCCTACTCCTGTTCCTGTATAACACAAGTAGGTGGGAGTTGGAGCAAGGAGACTGGGTGAGAATGTCATGGAGGAGCAAAATGCAAGATTTGGGATAGAGACACAAGTAGGTGGGAGTTGGAGGAAGGAGACTGACTGGGTGAGAATGTCCTGGAGGAGCAAAATGCAAGATTTGGGATAGATGTCAATGCAGGGAGGAAAGCAGGCTCTCTAAATTAGATTTGTGAGGGTAACATAGTGGCTGATGCACGTACTGAAATGAAGACAGGAGATTAAACCTTTGGTCATTTCTGTGTTAGCACATCAAGTCATGACACAGAAGGAAGGCATTTTCAGCAATTTTAGGAACATCTAAAAGTTTTCCTCATTTCTTCAGCCTCGTAATGCAGAGAGGAGCTGGCTTTTTTGGGTAAAGGGATATAAATGATACAGTATTAATAAAAGCCTTAGAAACTTAATAAAAACTCTTCATGATAGTTGTCTGTGTAATTTTAGATGTATGATGATGTGATATTGAAAAGTTTTGCTGGGATTCATTCAGCTTGCCCTGTGAAATTCACTTCTGGCTCTTCCACACTGGTAATGCCAAGCTCAAGCCAAGAGAATGACTGCACTTATTTGTAAGATATATACTCCCCATCATTGCTTAAAATCTAAATTACCTTATGTAACTAATAATTTCGCTTCAGCATTTTCAGTGCTTTGAAGGCATATCCTGTGTCAGGAAATATGGTAAATATTGAGGCAAAATTGTTTCATTATGTAAGTCAAATCTTGAAAGGTTCTCTGTACAGACAGTGTGTGGGTGTATGTGTATTTGTTTATTTGAGTATATACCTGCCTACATAATCCCTCATCTTCTAGTCTACATATTTCCCTTGTCAAAAGTAAAATCATATTAAGCGTCATTAAATAGTAATACTTTGCACTTATTATTATATAGTGTCTTCCATCCAAGCTTCTCATACTACTTTAGTTATTAATTAACACTTGATAATCCTGGTATGACATAGAAAATATTATTCTCATTAATAATAATTAAACAGAACACAGGGTAATTAAACACTTGTCTGTAGTGGCATTGCCATTCCTGTTTCAAAGATGTGTTTATTCTGAGTTCACTGTCTTCCTATAAAATCTCAGAAGGATGTTAGTTTTTCTCTCAATATATCAGTTTAAGGTCAATTCTTGAAATGTTTGTGTGTGTATGCGTGTGGGTGACTGTAATTTGCCGTGTTTAGTAACTATCTGTGCTTTCTCCATCATTCGTTTTGGTTTTGGTTATTTGAGATTTCTCTCTTGAATTAACAAGCTTCATTGCAAGATGTACTTTTTTGAAGTGAGGTCATAGCAGTTAAGTCAGTCAGAAATTGACTCTGTAATTCTTATATTCTCGTACTTGTACTGCTTCTAAATATTCCACTGTCCTTTTGCAGGATGGATACATAATAGAGAATTGTCCCAACCCCTCTCCCTGAGTTCTGAAATGTCTAAAAGCTATCGAGGTAGTATTTGACTTCTTTTCTTTTCCAGCTTAACCCACACTATCCAGAAGCCAATAATGAAGGAAAAGCTTTGGTAAGTGGAATTTATATGTTGCATATAATCTGGGAAATGCTGTAGCCTTAACCTAATACATCCCAAAATATGAAAGTCCTTTATAGCTTTCCTTGTATTACATGTCACAGAGGCTGAGATTGTTTTCTGTGTCCTGTGCAAGCTGGGGTGCAACTCAGAACTGGTGTTACAGAAAGTTTTTCCTTGCATAAGGCAAATGATAGGTAACTTAAATTCCGCATCAAATTGGTATTAGTTGGACGTTTTTCTGCTTGGTCACTGCAGATATGAACTGTATTAATTCTTCTCAAATCAGATCTATTACTTTATGGCAAAACCCACCACCCTGTTTAGCTAAAAAACCATGGCCAAGCAAGTGTGGTTCCTTACGTGTCAGTACCAGTTCAGAGGCTCTGCTGGTAGAGACAAGCCCCCTTGAGGCATGTCTGTCAGCCAAGTGTGGCTCTAAATCTAAGAATATGCTGAGACTCTTTTTATTGCCTGTATTGAATACGTGCAAGGGGGTCATCAGGCACAGGTTTAGCCTGAGCCCTGCCACACTTCGGGCACGACATCTTCTCAAGGACCCAAGTTGTCTTTGCTGCAGCGTAGACGGGTTGGACAAAGGCCTTTTGCCCTTGGCCTAGGAGGCAACAGCCTTTGTCTTGTGCAATGCCAGAAGCGTGCTAGCTGGTTCTCACTGTCTGGCAAGGCCAGGCATGGTGTAGTTTATCATGTGTGAAGGAAGTGGAGTTAAAACCTTGAGGAAATCTTATTGTTCCTGAGAGAACAAATAGTCCGAAAAAAAGAACCATCCCTTCATCAGATTAATGAGATTGCCTTGAAAATGCTGAGATCTTAAAAAAAAAAAAAAAACAGTTCAATTTCTTTCTGTTTGCCTTCTGGCTTTGTTCTTTTAGAGCACACATTTTCATGTTTTTCTCTGCTTGAGGAAGAATTTTTTTTTTTTTTTTCATTAAATGAAACCAAAGATTCTTACACAATCAGATGCCTTCAGGACTGCAATTTTAATAAAAATTGAGACTTCTGTAGAAGTTGGGAGAATTGGTTTTCCGTCTTCCCTGGTATTTGGTATTAATGGTAATACAGCAATATAATAAATAGCTTAAATAGCTAAGCTGTCCAGAGAAATGTGAATTCTCTCTCATGAAAATATGGAAGTTCCAAAAGTTGTTTCACTTTTGTATTGGAATGGCACTTGGAGCCCTTGGAGCTCCTCTGGAATGTATCTGCTGTGCTCCAGCCTTTGATGGTGGCCAGCCCAGAAAACCAGACTACAGCTAGCCTCAAGTAAGACTTATGAAAACATGTATAGGATAGATGTTAGGTCCTCATCACCCAAGATTCAGTCCTATTGTACACTGTACTAATTTAGATATAAGGTTTCCAGTTGCAGCAATTCCTGTCCATCTAAATAGTCAAATATTCCTTGGACTGGGTAATGTAGAAGGCACAAGAATAATCTGAACATGAATGTTAAAGGTGTCTTCTGTAACAGTTTGGTTTAATCCATGTGGGTGTTGGTTTCAACCAAAAATCTGGATCAGATAAATCAGATTAGACAAATATTTCAATGAAAATGTAATCCAAACTGATTGATGATCAAACCTGATGTCTCTGTGGACTTTTTAGTTAATGCAGTCAGCACTTTCTTGTGAAGAATGTTTTGTGAAAGAACTCCTAACAACGTTTGGTAATGCCTCTATGTAAATCCAAGCCTACAGGCACTTTTAGCATGGTAGAAATCCATTTGGATCCTTTACCTCTTCATAGTCTTGTTGGAAATAGCATGAGTCAGCAATGGCGATTTTAAGCCTTCATTCCGGTGTTGAGTAGCTGAGCAAAAAAGCTTCACATCCTGCGCAGGAATATCTGTTACAATGATAGAATTGTAGAATCACATGCGGTTGGAAGGGACCTCTGGAGATCATCTAGTCCAATCCCCAGCACTGGAGCGGGTCTACCTACAGCACGTTGGCCAGGAAAGTGTCCAGGTGGGTTTTGAATGTCTCCAGAGAAGGAGACTCCACCACCTCTCTGGGCAGCCGGTTCCAGTGCTCTACCACTCTCACAGGAAAGAAGTTCCTCCTCATGTTTAGGTGGAACTTCTTATACTCAAGTTTGTACCCATTTCCTCTTGTCCTGGCACTGGGCACCACTGAGAAAAGACCAGCCCTGTCCTCCTGACACCCACCCTTTAAGTATTTGTATGCATTAATTAGATCTCCCCTCAGCCTTCTCTTCTCAAGACTAAACAGACCCAAGTCCCTCAGCCTCTCCTCATAGGAGAGATGCTCCAAGCCCTTAATCATCTTTGTAGCCCTCTGCTGTCCCCTCTCCAACAGTTCCCAGTCCTTCTTGAACTGGGGAGCCCAGAACTGGTCCCAGTGTTCCAGATGGGGCCTCCCCAGGGCAGAGCAGAGGGGCAGGATGACCTCTCTTGACCTGCTGGTCACACTCTTCCTGATGCCACCCAGGATGCCATTGGCCTTCTTGGCCAGAAGGGCCCATTGCTGGCTCATGGGCATCCTGTTGTCCACCAGGACTCCCAGGTCTTTCTCCTCAGAGCTGCTCTCCAGCAGGTCACCCCCAACCTGTCCTGATGCAGGGGGTTATTCCTCCCCAGGTGCAGCACCCTGCACTTGCCCTTGTTAAATTTCATTAGGTTCCTCTCTGCCCAGCTCTCCAGCCTGTCCAGGTCTCTCTGGATGGCAGCACAGCCTTCTGGTGTGCCAGCCACCCCTCCCAGTGTTGTGTCATCAGCAAACTTGCTGAAGGTACATTCCATCCCTTTGTCCAGGTCATTGATGAATATATTGAAGAGGACTGGACCCAGTACTGACCCCTGGGGAACACCACTTGTTACAGACCTCCAGCTGGATTCTGGGAGTGTTTTGAATTACCCCTCAAAGTACAAAAATGTTATATTATCTGGCGGGATTCTGGGAGTGTTTTGAATTATCCCTCAAAGTACAAAAATGTTATATTATCTGGAGTTCTTTAAGAGCCAGCTCTGTCAGTCTTGTATCCGTTGTGCACATAACCTAGAGCACACACGCTTTCTTTCCTCTGTGGTTTTCATCTAGTGTTTCTTCTGCAAGGTGACTGCCTAACTGATTCACTGCAAAGGTATCTTATTTTCATCTTTTGAAGCAATTAATTTTGAAATATTGCCCGTGAAGTAAATCTGCTCTAGAGAGAGAGGTGGAAGTGGACCTACCCCAACAAAGTTTGAAGTCTGAGTAGCAGTTAAACGGGAGATGCGGACTTGGATCCTTTCAACTGAAGGAAGAATCTGAGCCTTGCAGCCTGTGCTTTTCTTTTCTCTTCTAGTCTGTCGGATAAAAGGGTAGCAGTTCCTTCTCTGTCATCTGGGTTTTAAAGGCAGCACAGCCATCTGTGCATTTTGTGCCAACCCTTAACTCCTAAATGTGTGGTGGGCTCCTTGTGCATGTTCACTGCCTCCTTTACGAGTCCTGAGCACAGTTGCTTAGGCAACTGAATTTGAGGAAGCAGCAATGGAGAGGGATTTTCCGCGGTGTGATAGTGGGCATATGCACCTAAGTCCTGCCTAAGTGCATCTTTTTTTGCCTTGCCTTAAGTGACTTCAAGGTCTGAAAGGGTTTTGGCTCCAGAGAACATAAATATTACTGGAAGTCACTAGGATCTTTGTTCCCAAGCACTAAAGCTACGTTTTTGGACTGTGGTTCATTGCTCATTTATGGGCTGCTTCTTGAAAATCCAGCCAAATTGTCTTGTGAAACACTGCTTTTTTTTTTTTCCTGGTAAAATTTGGCCTTACAGTGAGTTCATTAATATTGCTTGTATATGTATTTCTCACATCTAAACTCCAGAGGACTTAAAAAAAAATAAAATATGGGAAGACCTTTTTTGGCTTCTTCATCTCTTGAAGTCTAGGAGATTGTGATGTATCATGCAACAAAACACAGTGCTCTGTGTTACAGCTGCCATTAGAGCCAAAATTGGTGTATTTTATGCTGCAAAGTAGTCTATTATTTCTAATCACAGAAATGTACAGCATCCAGAAGAATGCAATAAACATTGGGGAAATGTCAAGAACAGCTGGGAACCTGGCATTTGTTAGCGCCTTTGTATTACAGGCTGTCTTTGGATAGGTACCTTAACTCCATATGTCTGCATTTTCATGAGAGTGATGATCCTAACCAGTTCCAAACTGGCTTTGATTGTTGAGATTTTTCTTAGGGTTGAGGTTGGTATGGATTTACTTTTCCTGTAAAGAATTTGGATAGTTGTACTGTGGACTTCTAGGTGCAATTTGACATAACTTTTTTTTTTTTTTTGACTTCTGTTTATCTATTTTTATGCATTCCAAACAACTCTGCAATTTTTTGCTTCCAACTCAGGTGATTTTTTTTTTTCTTTTCTGAAAAACACTATAAATTAATTTTTTAATTATATCTTAGAATCATCTTCCAGCAACTAGGTTTGCTTAATTAAAATTTTACAATGTGGGACACAGGTGATGCAGTTTAAACAAGTAGAACAGGCTTGGGGAATGTATTGGTTTTTTTTAAAGGTTTGCTTAGGAATTAACACGGCAATAAACAATCTGAAAAACGTTTTAAAAAAAAAAAAAAAATCAGGTTTGAAATGGCAGTGTCTCTGCTTATATAAAGCCAGCAGTCAGACCACTTGAGAGGCTGGGGGGGGGAGAAGGGGAGACAGGGATGGCAGCACGTTGTTGTTATTATTCTGCTGCTGCACACAGGTCTGAATCAGCTCTGCAAACGCATACATTGTTTCTTACAGAATGTCTCTGGCTCCTAACAACAGAATTGCAACGTGATGTCTCTGCTAAAAACGCGATGACTCACAGATGAGTCAACAGTGAAGGTGTTACAGGAGGCTAACCGCTGGGCTGTCTGCCAGGGCTTGGGAGCAAGGCTGGCCATTAATTTACACGACTTTCTTTTCATAGAGAGTTTTTTAAATCATCTAACCTATGGAGTTCTGCTCACATTACTTGCTCTCTCTGAAAAACGCTTGGTTTTGTAAGAGCCTCCTGAACTGGGTTAACGTATCGAGATGCCACATTGTACTGGATTTAACAGGCATTTTTCAGAACTCTGGCTGCTATTAAATTTAATTTCTGCCGAAATCTGTAGTGCAGTTTAATGTATTCATTCAGGAGCAGGGCATTATCCTTGTCTGTCTCTACGCCACACAAGAGGTGTCTTTACCAATTGGAATTGTAGATTTGGTTTCTAAAAGAAAAGGTATGTCAGGTCTGTCATGTTTTTGTATTGCTTTTTGCAGTTGAAAGGAAAGCCCCTCCATAAGCAAAACTTGATGTAAATCTTCTGAATTTTAGCTATGATACCCAGTTGAGGTGAATAATGGGGACTTGGGGTAGGTCATAATTACTAGCATACTGCATTAAAAGCTATGAAGAAGCGTTATGTGCTGGGCTACAAGTATCAAGAAAGACAAATCTGATTGTACCTGATTATTTTGTCTCTGATTACAATACGGGATTTGTCTCCAGTTACATTAAATTTACCCTTCAATTTGCAAACACTGTATTATTATGTCTGATGGGCTTGGGTTTTTTTTTTTTTGTTAACTTTCTCTTTCAAATTGGTATGATGCACTGCAAATCAGGGGTGGTAGCCCCAGGAGTTACAGACTTTGCTGTGAACCTGGGTCATTATTTCTGCTCTTCCCCAAAACGACTGCTTGTTTTCACTAGCTAGGACTCCCTTTTTTGAACTCTTAGACGTTGTTTTCCTACATGAGTACCTCCTGGAGGAGTGCTGGTGCCGCTGGCTCTAAGATAGGGGTATTTTCTCTTCCCCCTCCTCTCAAAGTCCCATTGTGCCTGTGAGTAGTGTGCTTTGCTTTCCTGCAGTGGGATGAGGCTGGTGGCCAGGGGGCTACTTGGGTGGACACTTAGGTCTTGTTAGACAGATTGGCTTTGGCTGACCCTGCTCTTTGTACCAGCTGGTATTTGGGATAGGTCATTCCTTTGGAAGGTGTATGTATAACTCCTGCCAGGCAAAAGAGGAGCTGAACGTATGTTTTCTTTGTCCTTGTGAGCGATTTAACCAGCTCTCAGTAGAGTGAGGCCATTCCCCCCTCTTCCCCTTGGATGTGTATCTGATTTGACTTGTGACAGCCTGTCCCTAGTTTGCCAGTAGTCTGAGACAACCAAAACTACTTTTTCTCCTCAGTGAGCTTACTATTTGCTACTATTGTTTTACTCAGTTTTTGCACTTCTGTATACTCCTAGCATGCAATTCACCTGCCTTTTTTTTTTTTTTAAAGTTTAGATAGCACTTTCCTTGGCTGTCACTGACCACATGACCAGCATCTCTGAAACTGCTCGTTGGCTTCCTCTTCATACTGCTTTAAGTTTAATTTTCTTCTCTCTATATTTAATACCTTTTAGAGTCCTTTTCCTCTCTTCCTTTCATTGAATCCAGTTTTGCTGGCTGCATCTGCTCATGTGCTAGTTTCGTACTTCAGCAAATGTCATCTTGTTTTCATCTGCCTAGGAACGCAGTGCTTCTCCTGAGCTGATCAGATTGTCTAATTAAGTTGAAATAGTTTAATACTTTCACTTTTTTCCATGTCCCCATATAGACTCATCTGCTGATTCAATAATGGCTCCATTAAGTGCAGATTCTGATGACTGCTTACTAAATTTAATGAATCATAAGAAACTTTGTGTGCAAGTGTGTGAGTGTGTTCTCTCTCTCTCTCTCTCTGTAGCACAGAGGCATGTGCACATCCATTCAGACACAAATCCATGTATGCTCTTATGTGATAACTGTTGCTCTGCCTCTCATGCACTCCTTATATATAAATTGTTTTCAGAGCTGTCAAGTTCAGGGTCACTTCTCATTACAGTTTTGGTTTTTTTGCCATTGACTAGTGCTTAACGCCCATAATCCATGTTGTGGCAATACTCTTAATTGCTAAATGAGCCTAAGGAACACTTCTGAGAGTTTTCTTCCTACTGTCTCTATCCTTCATAGCAGTAATCGGATGGAAAGCTGGTCTTTTTAGGCTTCATAATAAAAACTGGATGTTTTGGAAGGATTCAAAAAGTGCCTTGAAATGAGATTATGACTAGCTATTTCTTACATAGTTGCACTCATCCTTGATTTTTGTTGCCTAATCTATTGGCAATCTGAATAATCAGAGCTTTGCCCTTGATTATCACTACAGTTTGGCTTTAATCAAAGTACTAATGCAAACCAAGTACAGGCTAACCTCCTTACATTGCTTTGTACATCTCTTCCCTAGTGGTGCGCTATAAATCATTATAATAGTATTTCAGGTTTCCCGTGTTTAATTTTTCTCTTTTGGCTTTCTTCATTCCTCTTTTTCTTCCTGCCCTGCCTCCCCCCGCCCAAATATATTTTGTGTATGTGAAAGGGCCCTGGGCTGCCAGGCTCTTAATTGGTTATTAGTCTTTTGTAATTTGTGTAACTCAATACCCCAGAGGAGCAGCTTTTACTTATGCCCAGTAATTCTGTTGGTTCCTGCATGGGTGCAGGCACAGACTCTGAATTACTCCTTCAAGCAAAGGAACGTACTTAGGGAAGGTAGGATTTTGTGTCTGCGGAGGCAAAGGTGTGTAGGTAACCAAGGGTGAAGGTGGCTGCTTAGCACTGCTAGGTCACAAGATTCCCATGGAGCTTCAAAAGATGGTGGGAGATTGCTGTCTTAGATTTGCATGCCTCTTTTGAGGCACCAAAACAACTAGATCTGTCACTTGAAAGCTAGGCAGCAAACTTCCACAGTTTCAGGGACACGCTCAGACCTGTGTTGGATCCAGCTTCGAATGTGTTATCATCAGACTGTGCTAAGATTTCTGATACAACTTCGATGGTGCCTTGTGTGTGTCCCCTTTCCAATGACAAGTTGATCTTGGTGGAGCAGATATTCCGGTTCTTGCTGTTTGAAAAGTGTACTGCTGTGATTCTGACCCTATGAGAGGGAAAAATGAGGAAACTTAAATAAACCAATGGCGGAATTAGGCGAATTGCTTACTTTTTTAATTCTCTCCCCCCTTTAAAGAATCCAATTTTCATTAGTTCTTTTCTTTTAACTTTCCAAACCAGCACTGTGTAGTTACATCTGTTGGGAGTGAAGGGTCTGCAACTACCACAGGTTTTTTTAAGTTGTAGGTGCCAAATAATAATGTATACAGTACTGCAGGCTTTCTGTGGCTTGTGACCTGCTGTTGTTATAATGACTGTCTGAGACTCCATGTGCCTGGGGCAAAGTGCATCCTTTGTGTTACACACTCCAAAGCCAGTCATGATACATTCTTACTAGAGTGTAAAAAAAAATAAAAGTACAATTCAGATATATTACTTGTTCACAAGGTAATTGGAGAATTTATAATGGGCCCTGATGTAAGCAAATAACCCTTGTACCTAATCAGCAGAGAGATGGTGACCTTCCTGCTTCAAAGAAGAAACGCCAAGCAGGGGAGAAGATTATGTATACCTTGGTCTCTGTGCCACATGGAAATGACATCGCATCTCTCTTTGAACTGGATGCCACCACTCTTCAGAGAGCTGATTGCCTGGTTCCAAGGTAAAAAAAAGGGAAAAAAATATTGCTGCATTGACAGGGTTTCTTCCTGGCATTCTGCTGGTGAGTAAAGCAGAAAAACATCAAACACAAGCAAGTATTATCCTTCAGTTAAAATTTGGAAGTGTTCATGGATAAACAAGGGATGTATAAAACATGATACTGCTGCTGTGACTGGGTAAAATAATTATAAGGATAAAACAAGTGACACTTAAAGAGAGTCTGTGAAGAGAAAAATAATGGGCTAAATATAGCACCGATGTCTACGAGGGCAGAATTGAGCTCTGTGCACAGTTTGAAAGAACTGTACTGCTAATAGATCTAACTGAACTGTTCCCAACAAAATAATGTGTAAGGTGAACTAGGCTTCTGTTTCCCTGAAAAATCATGATGCCACTGAGCACATTTCTTATTCAAATGAATTCAGCGAGTGACTCCTGGATTTTAATTGTGAATATTTGAAATTTCAACAGTGTTGCTTAGGAGAGATTGGCTGGGCAAGTCACATGGTGGTGGCTGTGACTGAATGGGCATGCAGACACTTGTTGTTATGAGGGTGGATTTTAAAGCTGGGTACCTGCAGAAACTGATGTATGCAGCTTTGAAGTGTATTTGCTATGCTAAGTTTTGCCAGACAGTTTGCTTACTTGAATACTCAAAGCCCATCGGCGTGAAGGGGAGAGCGTGAATGAAGACCACAGTGAATATATATAAAAAGTAGAATTCAGAGTAAAAATTGTAATTGATTTCTCAGCTCTGCTTTTTGATAATACCACAGATTATCATATGGAAAGAATTTAGGAGAATTAGTCTGGTTTTCTGTTCACTTGATTTTCGGTTGAGATCTAGTACTATAAATGCTTTCTCCCTGGAACAAGGGTTTGCAGGTCATAATGGTGAAGCCGTGAAACCATGGCCAGTGTTACTTTCTGGCTTTTGTGCTGTGACAGGTTGAAAGGATTTGTTACTTTGCAGAAGAAAATAATAAGAAAAGAATTGGTTTTATTCATGAAATGCATTTCTATTCAGATGGGGTTTTTAACACCTTCCTTTTTAGTTTTTTTTAAGGAATACTTTACTCCTAGGCATATATAAATACTTCCAACCAGCATTCTCCATAATCCCAAGATGTTGTTTGTTCTTGTTGCAGCTCTGTTCTGGGTGAGAAAGAAGGAGACAAGGGAAAAGGGTGCTGCAGTGTCTCTTAGGTCTCCCTCACCCTTTCATTGCGAGTGGCTGGTGTGACTCATGCCCTGAAGTCTCATGTTGTGGTCGTGTGTTGCATTTGCCTCCCACCTTGCCCGTTTCAGCTCGGGACTGATCCATCCAACCTGCTGTTTGCTTTGCTCTCCTTTAGGAATTCCTACGTCCGCCTGAGGCATTTGTGCACCAACACGTGGGTCACGAGCACCAGCATTCCCATAGACACTGATGAAGAGAGGCCTGTGATGTTAAAGGTAAACACATGCATCTTGTTGAAACACATACATCTTGGAGGTGAAATCCCAAACTCATTCATCACATTCTCTACTGGTGATCTCACTTTTAAGGTAAAAAACATGCGTAATAACTAGAATCATAGAATCATAGAATTTCCCAGGCCGGAAGGGACCTCCAAAGGTCATCTAGTCCGACCTCCCCGCAGTCAGCAGGGACACCCCCAACTAGACCAGGTTGCCCAGGGCCTCGTCGAGCCTCTCCTTGAATATCTCCAGGGAAGGGGCCTCAACCACCTCCCTGGGCAACCTGTTCCAGTGCTCCACCACCCTCACAGTGAAGAACCCTCTCCTAATCTCCAATCTAAATCTGTTCCCCTCCAGCTTGAAGCCATTGCCCCTCGTCCTGTCACTGCAGGCCTTTCTAAACAGGTTCTCCCCAGCCTTCCTGTAGGCCCCCTTCAGGTACTGGAAGGCTGCTATTAGGTCTCCCCGGAGCCTCCTCTTCTCCAGGCTGAACAACCCCAGCTCCCTCAGCCTGTCCTCGTAGCAGAGGTGCTCCATCCCCCTGATCATCCTTGTGGCCCTCCTCTGGACCCTCTCCATCAGGTCCATGTCCTTCTTATATTGAGGGCTCCAGACCTGCACACAATACTCCAGGTGAGGTCTCACCAGAGCAGAGTAAAGTGGCAGAATCCCCTCTCTGGACCTGCTGGCAACGCTTCTTTTGATGCAGCCCAGGATGGGATTGGCCTTCTGGGCTGCAGCTGCCCACTGCCTGCTCATGTCCAGCTTCTCGTCCACCAGCACCCCCAAGTCCCTTTCCTCAGGGCTGCTTTCTAATACCTCACCCCCTAGTTTGTATTGGTGGTGAGGATTGTTCCGGCCCAGGTGCAGAACCTTGCATTTGGTCTTGTTGAACCTCATGAGGTTCACCTGGGCCCACCTCTCCAGCCTGTCCAGGTCCTTTTGGATGACATCCCATCCCTCTGGTGTATTGACAACACCACACAGCTTGGTATAGAGGTAAGATAGGATAGAGGTAAGAGGAATGCTTACCCATATTAAACCAAAAACTATTGCAGATTGGGACGTGCCAAACGAAAGAGGACAAGGAAGCTTTTGCCATTGTATCAGTTCCTCTGTCTGAAGTCAGAGACTTGGACTTCGCCAACGATGCAAACAAGGTTCTAGCATCAACTGTTAAAAAGCTGGAGAATGGAACAATAACCCAGAATGAAAGGAGGTTGGTGATTTTTAATTTTTTCCCTCCTAAATTGGTGTTTGGTCACTCGTGACATCATGGCATCACGGTAATGGGTAAGTTAATAGTATTTGTGTGGACACAGAGGCAATTGGGAGAGGACACTTCAGTGCTGACAGTGCCAGCCTGGGATTAGATTCCACCTCTGTCAGAAGGTCCTCGCTGCACTTCAGGCTGGTTGTGTATCTCGTCTGTAAAATGGGGGTAAACAGCACTTCCCCAGCTCACTGGCCACATAAATAAATGGGTAGCTCCCTGGGCAAATGCAAAGTGTTTGTCTCAGTTTCCTTTTATAAACCACTCCTGAGCTGTAACATGGGGGGCCTTTGCATTTGATTCTCATCAAATGTACATCAAACTGTACAAGATATCCATCTATACAGTGGGTAGCATGGCAGGACTTTTGATACGTCTGGAGTTCGCTGAACCACACGTTCATGCTGCAAGAGGAGTAGAAGGAGGGCTCAGAGTGACAGGAAAGCTGTCCCAATAGTCCCTTTCCTTTCTTATTTCTACTGTTCCCTGTAATTTCTTCCTGTATTACGTAGTTTTGGTGTTCACCCTTTATATTCATCCATGTTTCAGCTGTAGAGCTATTAGAATGTGTTCTTCACACCAGCCCCTGAATTAAGGGATTTTGTTGCACATTGTAGCCAAATATATCCCACTGCCAGTGATGTAGTTTGGTATTTGTTTTCAGCTGTCTGTGGTTAAGCTGAATATTAGACAGCACCTCTGGCAGTGTTAGTTTGTAACTTCTCTTCCACTATGTATCATATACAGCTTTTTGCTGAAAATGTTTAGTTTTGGTGATAAATCTGAATTTTTGCTGTCAGTTGTCAGTAGCAATTAGATCAGATGGTTTAATATCAAGTGGAGGATTTATCATAACAGGCAGATCTGTAATGGCCTGGGTGTTGGTACTCAGCCTTGAAAAGTGACGGGCCCTTTCGTTATTGAGTTGAACCAGAGAAGGGCACAACGAAATCATGTATTAACCTTGCACAGCTGTGTCACTGCAGCCCACTACTGTCAGGTGTTGACATACAGGTACAACACACGTGTAAAACTTCAGAGTAGTTTCAGTGTTGACATATGGGTACGACACACGTGTAAAACTTCAGAGTAGTTTCAGAATGGTGCCATTATTTATTTGTTTCTGTGATTTCCTTTAGAAAAAACCCACCCTCTTCTCTCTGTGTTATCACCTTCCTGCATAGCTAAGTAGGGGTCCCAACAGTTTGTTCCTTGTTGCTCCATCCTACACCTGCCTTTTCTGCTTTTTCTACTGCAGGGGACCTTGCTGTTCTCCACCAGGGACTTTTAAAGCTAAAGCTCACTCAGTTTAGCTGAACAGCCCAGCCCTCTTTTGGGTAAAATGGAAGCTTTGTCTCTGGCTCCCAGAGATGACTTTGAAAATCTGCTGGGCATCTTCCTGCCACTTTCATAGCATGCCTATAGGTTTAATAGTTATAAGACTCAATGTCCAAATTCAGATGGTGCTTCCCTAGGGTAGAAGACATGCCAGGTTCTGTTTGCAAAAGCTCACAAGTTCTTTTAAGGGAAATCCATTGAAATCTGTGGGCATCCATACTTCTCTCTGTGGATGCCTGGCAAAGTATGTTAGTAACAAGGAGGCACGGACCACTTTCTTTTTGCATTTTCTGAAGGTAGGAGAGAAGGAATTACTACTGCCTCTGTCATTTTTAGCACTTGCTTCTGCCAAATCTTCTTCTACGTAGCCAAGAGTGAAACAAATATAGTCATTTTTCAGTAGTTACTTTGGTCACTAGGGAAATAGTCTTGTGGCAGAATGCTTTTGTTCCCCTAGTAAGTCCATCCATTTCACGGACCCGTGCAATGGTAAAAGTATAAAAATCCTTGCTAGGCTGTGTAAGAGTGTTTTTCTACTCTTCCTGGGCCTTGAGGCCAACTGGTATAGATTTTGGATTTCTGAATACTCTGCATCAATCCAGCATCCTGTAT
Organism: Calidris pugnax; assembly: GCF_001431845.1. NCBI lineage: Eukaryota > Metazoa > Chordata > Aves > Charadriiformes > Scolopacidae > Calidris > Calidris pugnax. The sequence goes on from NW_015091069.1 coordinate 757,879, forward strand.
TTTTCTCCCTTTTTCCCTCTGGTTGTTTTTTAATGCCTTGGTAAACATCCCCATGATGGATTTAAGCCTCTGCTGCACCAGGGTCTGGAATCCTTAAGTACATGTCAAACCTAACTTTGCAGTGATTGAAGTTATACTGTGCTAGATAAAGCTTGTTCTAAAAGGTGATTTTCTCTCTTAATGAATCCTAGCAAGTGTTGAAGGACTGTATATAACAATGATTTGTCTATTCCTTCTAGGTTTGTAACCAAGTTACTGGAAGATCTCATTTTCTTTGTTGCCGATGTGCCTAATAATGGGCAGGAAGTTTTGGATGTGGTCATTACCAAGCCAAACAGGGAACGACAAAAATTAATGAGGGAACAAAATATATTGGCTCAGGTATGTCCTACTGTATTGATAACTTGCTTGTATTTACAAGCAGATCGTAGGAGAGACTGTTTTGAGAAAATGTTATTTTTAGGTTAACTTGGCTTATGCCACGTTGGGTTTGAGGCTGGTTGAATCAGAGAGATATGACACGACTTAGTCAAGGCTCACCTCTTAGTCTATGAATCAGATAGAGGCATGAGCTGGTGTCTTAGTTTCATGCCATTCTGATGACTTTTAAGACTATGTTTGATAGCAAATTGTTGACAAAATTTGAAACAAGCTTGCAACGTGTTGCAGTCCTGCAAGTGTTCTCCCTACAGGAAACATTCTGATGCCCTTATCTATCCCTGACTTTGTTTGTTTGAGGGCCAACTTGCATGGAAATCAAAATTATTATTATCTTTAAGTAACCTACTGAAATAAAAATAATAAAAAAAAAGAAGAGAAATGGATGGAATTGGACAGCAGCCGGCATTGTCCACCTTTTTCATCCTTAATTTAGCCAAAGTTAAGGCACTTAACTAACAATGTTTAAAATTGGGAATAGCAGTAAAGCAAAAGCAGTCAGTCACGTTAGTGGGAAATGTAAAGCTAAATGCATAAAGCTGTAATGTCTGAGACTGTTCCCCCATTTGTATGTAGTCATATGTAGATAAGTTCAATGGTTCACTTCGGACTTTGGTTGATAAGGCCCTTGTGCTGATCCTGTCAGAGGACATTTTCATGGACTGCTACAAGTTAAGCAAAATCTGGGTTTAATTTTTCATTCTCGGCGATTTTGATTTTGAACAGATATTTGGCATACTCAAAGCTCCCTTTAAGGACAAAGGTGAAGGATCGATGCTGAGACTTGAAGACCTGGGTGACCAGAGATATGCTCCATACAAATACATGTTAAGGTTATGTTACAGAGTTCTCAGACACTCCCAACAGGACTATAGGAAGAACCAGGTCAGTGGTATTCAAGATAATTTTCCTCCCGATTCCTATATTTATATATCCTGGGTTTGACATTGCTCTCTGAACTTCCGACTGGGGTTCTGTGGTAATGGTGAAAGCACTGGGTTTTGTGGGGGATAGTAGTAAGAAGTCACCATCATATACAGCCTCATGCTGAGGAACAGTGTTTGTGTTTTATAGGTATTTGTGTATGAATTTAATGGTCAGCAATGAATATCTTTAGATTTACTTTATACTTTCACAGGCTCAGACTGAGATTTGCTTTGTTCATCAGCTTCCTTTTATTAAAATTATGCTCTTGGGCTCTGGATTGTAACATGGGAAGTCTGCAAAACTGTTTCTGTTGCTTAAATATTTGTAGAGGACAATTATGCTCTTGGGCTCTGGATTATAACATGGGAAGTCTGCAAAGCTGTCTGTTTCTGTTGCTTAAATATTTGTAGAGGGGTGGCAGTGAATCAGACTAGATGTTATTCTACCAGGTGGCCTGACTTCCCGCTGCAGGAGACTCCCCATGAGCAACAAGTATTTCAGAACATGGTGTCGAGTGCTTTGTGTATTGCTGTGGGGAATAGCTGCACTAACTTTGTAGGACTAAAGGGACTAGGGATTGAACTGCTCTGTGTGGCTTGTTTTCTTCCTAATGCTTTACAGAAATATTTCTGTCTTGGAGGGAGACAAAAGGGAGGAGGGGAGACTCAGGAAAGAAAGCTTCTTAAATGTTATAAAAACTTTTTGTTTTTTCCTTTTAAAAAATTGGTTGTGAATTCTTGAATTTTGTATATCTTGTCATGGATTCATTCATTTGGTTAGTCATCCTTAATATTGAATGTTTCTTGGCGTACATATTTTAGGTGTGTATCTTGTCATGGATTCATTCCTTTGGTTTATGAAAGAACAAGAAGAGTTAGTCATCCTTAATATCGAATGTTTCTTGGCGTACATATTTTAGGTGTTCAGATATTCTTTTTTTCAGGCCAGTTCAGAGAGGAAAGTTTTGAGAGTTATTTTGATTGGTAATTGAGCTGGATGCTTCTGGTTCTAAAATAAAAACATTACTGCTTCACAGGTCATCATGAGAATTTTCATTTTTTCAGGAATATATTGCTAAGAACTTCTGCGTCATGCAGTCCCAGATTGGTTATGATATTCTGGCAGAAGACACCATCACAGCTTTGTTGCACAACAACAGAAAACTGCTAGAGAAACACATCACGGCTAAAGAAATAGAGACATTTGTTAATTTACTCAGGAGAAATCGAGAGCCAAGGTTTGAAGTGGTCCATGTAATATTTTTTTTCTGCATTGAGAGGCTTATATATTTGCAGTAACTGTGAATCTGCCTACAATTCATAGTTTTGTTGTCTCTTTCTCCCAGCTTTTTGACCTGGCAGACAAGGAACCCACAAGTACAGTGTCATGCCAGAAAACATCAGAACTACCTGTAATTCTTGGGATTTGACCATATCTGCATTTCGGAGCAAGACCTTACTTAAAAGAAGGTCTCAGTAGGACAATTTTGAGAATTTGTTTTTAGTTCTGATTGGGACAAAGAGAAACAAATGTAAATTTTCTCTTCTCATAACTCTATAGCTCCTCGGTAAAACTGCCACTTGTGTTGGTTCCCCTGCTAGTAATCTTGATACAAATGACACACTTGTCTATTTTTCTAAGCTTTATTAATATTAGTTTTCCTGCAGGTTCTGCTTCCAGATCAGACTGAAAGGGGCCTGGGATGGTGAACATCCCAGTGAACATGTGTCCTAGACCAGATGTTCCAAATGAAAAATTCTGGCCTTGAACTTCTCACAGTTGGAAATTTGTTTTTTATTAGCTTTAGGTCAGAATATAAAGGAAATGGATTTATTTTTTAATGGAAAATCTATTTTTTTTCACTGGATTTTCAGTTGTGAAATTACTGAAGTAATACAAATATAAGAAATTAATGTACTGAAGGCCAAATAATGTCCTCTGTCATTGTGAACACCGTTTTTCTGTTAGCGATTAAGGATATTGCTTAAGGCCCTGCTGCTTCACTGCTTCAGCTCTTCTCTATAAATCTGAAACCACTTTGCCTCACTCTGTAATCTCATTGCATCTCCCATGCTAAACTGTGTTGGGTTTGGTCAGTACTGAAAAAAACCCCATGAAATCAGATCATTCTCAGTGCTGAAGGATCCTACTGTTTATTGATGATCTCATGTGGCTTTTTTTTTGTTTTTGTGGTGGAGTATGTCATAGTATTTTTTGCATAACCACATTGTGTGGCTGCTGCGTGTTCACTTCTTTAAGGCTCAAGTCCTAAAAGCAATAAACGTTTGAAAAACTAACCTTGCCAAGATGGTACAATCTGAACAGTAAGGGCTCCCATCCCTTGCAGTTCCCAAACTTCTGTGGGAAGTGTGGTCTGTGCTAATGCAGAAAGGACTTTTTGATTCCCTCTGGTAGGATGATCACCTATAGAGGTTCAAACTATTGTATCCTTGAATGGCTCATAGTAAAGGGTCAAATTTTTTACCTGGATTTCTAACGAAGTGGAGTATGTGATCTGTGTGCCTGCTCATATCTGCTCCTCCACCAGCTCTTGAGCCTCTTGCCCAGTTTTAGCTACATTTGCTAGAGGAATGGTGGGCTCAGAGTTACTTAGTTCCTACAAATGTCATGAAAAGAAGCAGCTACGTAGAGGGAAGAGGCCCTTTCATTATTCCAGTGAGGCAAAGGCTGAGATATGGACTACTGCCCATGAAAGAGGGACAAGAAACAGATACCTAATGAATGTCCCAACTGAAGGAAAGCCTCAGCCTTGCTAAACATCAGAAGACCTAAATTTGAGAGACAAATCCATAGGAAACTGATTTCCATGCAAAGCTTTGTGATTTCTGCTTTCGTGGAATGACCTCTTTGAATATTGAGATCCGTCTTCAGGTCCTGCCAGATCTTCAGTCTTCACTTATTGTTGGCTGTGTCACTTCAGAGATTTTAGATGGCATGTTTAAAAGGTGGAGATGTGGACTCCTCTGGCTGAATGGAGCTCCTCAGAGGGCACACAGCTGTCTCCAGCACAAGTAACATCTCCTTGCTACTTGGGTTAGGCAGACATGTGTTACCTGATGGGGAGGATGGGTGAGAATGTGTGCTCTTGCTTTTGGTTCCTGACAAGGGTGAGGGCCTTCAGTGGAGCTCCCCTGCCCCAGGCTGCTCCTGAGTTCTGGCACAAATCTTTGGCCTTTGATTTGCTGAGCAGTGTCACACTTGGGGTATTTTTCTTTTTGCTCCCTAACTGATTGTTCAGCAGCATTCAGAGTGGCTCTAAAAGCTATTACTTATCTTTATCTGTTGGGAGTTGCAGTAGTATGAATCAGCAAAGATCGTATGTTGATAAATCTTGCAATGTATGTTCCCTTGAGCACATTAGTGATGGATGCTAGAGATTTCTACTGCAATGTTTCTGTGTAATGTTTTAAGTCTCATGTTCTGTTGCATCTGTGTTTTTTGACTGCAGGTTCTTGGATTATCTATCAGACCTGTGTGTATCTAACACCACAGCAATACCAGTAACTCAGGAACTCATCTGCAAGTTTATGCTGAGCCCAGGGAATGCTGACATTCTCATTCAGACCAAGTGAGCATCCGTAATTGGAACATACCTTTTTGTTACCTGCTCTGTTGTTGTTATATTCGTGGCAATTTGCTAGTGGCTCCATTGTAAATGGTTTGTGTTTGTAGGCTGGTTTCGACACAAATGGACAATCCCTTGGAATGCCCAGTCATAACAGATGACATCGATGAAGAGGAAGTGTGGCTTTACTGGATTGACAGTAACAAGGAACCCCACGGCAAAGCCATCAGGCATCTGGCTCAGGAGGCAAAGGAGGGCACAAAAGCTGATTTAGAAGTTCTTACCTACTACAGGTAAAACTGCTTATTCAAGTGGAAGAAAACGTAAACTTTCTGAAGACCCTGGTGCTGTTCTTATCCAGTTCATTTGCCAGTCTCAAAAAGGAAACCAGGTCGTGCCAGAAACTGTGATTAAAAGTTTGTTTCAATTTTTTCCTGTAAGAAGCATCACAATATCTGCTGTCTATTCCAGGAAAATCTGGAATTTCCTTTGCTCATGACAGCTCCTTGCTTCTCTTTATCATTTTGCCCCATACCTTTAATTTATTGGTCTTTGTTTTTAGGTTGTGCTGTCCTGGAAGCAAGGCATGATCTGAAGGAGCAGTGAGGAGTGTCCTGAGGATTAGAGGGGAAATGGAATCATGGGACAGTGTTTTACACTGATTGAGAATGAATAGTCCAAATGCTTCAGCCTCCCATTAAACAGTGCTTCCTTTGAGTTTCAAAGGAAGCCCAGTCTTCCTGGGGGCTGGAGTGTTACGTTAGCGTTTTTAATGGCAAGTTGATTCATTGTTTAGCAAAGTCACTCCTATTATTTTTTTAGGATTTATATGAGAAAGGCTGACATCAGGCTTGTAAAGCGAGATTCTGAGATAATTGTCTCGTTTCCAACTTTTCCCTTTAAATACCATATGTTATTACCTGTTTTTAAGGTACCAGCTGAACCTCTTTGCAAGAATGTGCCTGGACCGGCAGTACCTTGCCATTAACCAGATTTCTGCACAGCTCTCAGTAGACTTGATCCTACGATGTATGTCTGATGAAAGCCTCCCCTTCGACCTCCGCGCTTCTTTTTGTCGGCTGATGCTCCACATGCACGTGGACAGAGATCCTCAGGAATCTGTGGTACCTGTCAGATATGCCAGACTGTGGACTGAAATTCCTACTAAGATCACAATCCACGAGTGAGTTGAGAGTGTTTCAAACTAGACCACAAAAGCATTTTGTAACAGTTTGTGTCAGGAATAAAATTATTGTCTAGTGTTGACAGAACGTGCATGTGAAAAGGTATTTGGTTGCGGAACACAGAGCTAATTATTATTACTCTTGGAAGCTTCCAAGAGTTAGTTACGCCTGGAAAGTTGGAGTAACTTTCCATTATTGTTACTCTTGGAAAATTCTTGTAGGGAACAAGCTGGGGAAAAACGGAATGGCCTTTTCTCAGACCAGCTGAACTGGAAGTAATCCAGCTGTGTCTAACATTGCAGGTTTGCTAGGCTGGAACTCAGTTTTATACTTCAAGCTCAACTTAAAGCCACAGTTGGAAAGCCAGAACTTACAGTTAGGTACAGCTATTGCCCCAGAAACAGTTCAGAGAGGCTTTGGCCTCCACCCAGCAAAGTACTTAAGCATATGTTAAATTTAAGTATGGGAGAAGGGCTCATTGACTTTAGTGGAAACCCTCTCTGGTTTAATTGGTTTGATGGAGCAGCGCCACTGGGCTAAATCCAGACAGGGAGTATCTGGCTGAAGAGACAAAGAGGAAGAAGTATAGCAGTGCAGCAGACAGTATTGCTTCTGTTACTGAGATGAAGGACTGTTTTGACGTGCATGAAAAATCAGTCCTAGTTAGGAGTGCAAAGGAAGAAGCTGACTGTACCAAGATGCTTTTTCCAATCTGCTGTTTTACTTGCAGAAGTAGTAAACTCTGGCTGGTGGGTAGAGAACGCAGCTGAGACTTAGTGTCTTATTGAATTGCCACAGCAAGATTTAAGAGTGCTGTCTGTCAGAACCATAGTATTTTCCTATCTTTTTTATTCCTGTTCACTGAAACACTTCCTGGTACTGTTGGAGGGAAGGTTTGTTTGTCCTCTTTGCCTATCTATGCAGAATTGGCTGATCTCTACCCGTCTCCTTACAGAGAACTGACAGTAATTTTATAGTATTGTGATTGGTTTGTTTTTAATTCAGTGACAACTGACCCTGATAATTAGAGGTTTGTAACTTTCCTTCCTGCCTTGCCTTGCGTTGTAGGTATGATTCTTTCACAGACTCTTCAAGAAATGAAATGAAGAGGAAGTTTGCGCTCACAATGGAATTTGTAGAAGAGTACTTGAAAGAAGTTGTAAATCAGCCCTTTCCTTTTGGAGACAAAGAGAAAAATAAACTTACATTTGAGGTACTTCTCAGCTATCTGTGTCCTATTTATGGTATTCCTCCTTGTTTTAGCTAAGTTGGCACTCTTTCAAAATAAAGATAGTTGCAGAATAAGTGTCAGTGTAAAATGTCCTAAGGAATCACCAGTTCCTAATTTCAGTGGTTTTGGTGATGCTGCTACTGCAGAAAATAATATTACTGTCTGCTGTCAAACAGATGTGGGGTTTTTTTTCCTTCCTTCTCCTGAGATGGTTGCATTTCAGTGGCATGATGGAGGGATATGTGTGTGGGTGAATGGCTGTATGACCTTCCTCTCCACATCAGTGAATTAACGTGCAGGGATTCTTCAGTGTAAGTGCTTGCTGTTCCTTGTGTAGGATATGACACTGAAAGAATTACTCTGAATAGCCTAATCCTGTGTTTTAAATATTGTTTGAAATTCCAGACAGAAACTTTAGATAGGTCTGAATCTTCTAGATTCAAATAATGTTGAATAAAGGGGTAATGCTTACTGCTTTCATAGCTCTTCTTCTAGCCTACCTCCCAAGCTTTGTTACTCCTGTCTCTGGTCGTCTGAAATCAGTGCTGTTTAAACTTACCAGAGTCATCTTATTCTTCTGACTTCCATCTTCCCCACAGCCGCTGCCTCTTCAAAATATTTCCTGGAGTCTTCCTTCTTGGTTTATGTAATTTCCCAGATGTAATTGTATCCTTTCACAAATTCCTAAACCTCATGTTGGTTTTGCTCTCTGGTGTAATTTGACTGACCAATTGTTTTGCCTAAATCTGAAAAACATTTGATGTCACTGGCCTTACTCCAAGGCCCACTTAAATCAGTGAAAAGACTTGTACTAATTTGAATTCTCTCTAGATATGGATCTCTGTGAAAGCTGCTGTGTGAAATGAAACCACATTGCACAACTGAATCCCACAAAGGTTGCCGATGCTTCCTTCATTTTTCATTTCTTTTTCTCATAGGTGGTACATCTAGCTCGAAACCTCATCTACTTTGGCTTCTACAGTTTTAGTGAGCTGCTCAGACTGACCCGGACACTGCTGGCAATTCTAGATATTGTCCAAGTTCCTATATCATCATACTTCGAAAGGTTGAGCAAATTTCAGGATGGAGGTGAGAAAAGCAGATGAGATGGTTATTCCAGAGTGCATTTCATTATTTAGGTTGGAAGTAATTTATTGATCTTTCAAGGTTTTGATTCCCATATAAACCCACCTATGGGAATGTGTTGTAGGATACATTAAGATGGGTGGCTAAAAAGGAACCTTTTTGAACAGACCTGCAGACTTCATGACTTGTGGTTACTGTGTTGGTGCTGCTGCTCCCTGGCTTGTTTGGAACTGAACTTTCACATCTGGATCTAAGCCTCAGCGTCCCTCCTGATGAACATCCCAAGCAAGTGCAGATGATAGCATTTGCCTGGGCACAGCAAAGATGGTGGCTCATATGTCGCACAATTGTTTATTAGTCATCTTAGCACTTCACTTAAATAGAGAATAAGATATTACTGGTCCCACAGCTGCAGAAGGACCAGATGGAAGTCCAGATGAGGCCATCCTCTGCACGTGTTTGTCAGTTTAGAATATTCTTTTTTTAACCCAGACCAGAGTCCCTGTCTGACAGCCCTAGAATGAGAGCCCAGTATGTTCCACTGCCATTTCTACCATGGCTGAAAACAGGGTTGAAAAATGAGTGTGCCAGGAAGGTGCTGAAATGTAGCAGTTTAGTTTTCTCAGTGTGTGTTGAAGGGAGGAGTGATGGGCATGTGGGCTGAGGGTCAAGGAGACTGGCTGATGGCAAATTCTGTTTCAACGTGTGGCTGGTGTAAGTGTCATTGCACTGCCAGTTGGCCCACAGCACCAAAAATGATGAGCTGTCCTGGTTGAATCTACAATTATTTTCTATTTTCTCTGGGAGGCCTTTCCCCGGCCTTGAGTTTTCCTAATCATCATTCTGCTCAGTCACTCCTACAGAAGCCCTGCATGAGAGTGCCTTCCTTCATAACTTTTTTATTTCTTTGAGGTTCACACACTCTGCAGAAGTGTGGAAGCCCTGCATGAGAGTGCCATCCTTCATAACTTTTTTCCTTCTTTGAGGTTCACACACTCTGCAGAAGTGTGGACTGTCATTGTTGTCTCTGAGCCAAGAAGTCTTGTGCTTGGTTGCCCTGCATGAGAGTGCCTTCCTTCATAACTTTTTTATTTCTTTGAGGTTCACACACTCTGCAGAAGTGTGGACTGTCATTGTTGTCTCTGAGCCAAGAAGTCTTGTGCTTGGTTGTGTTGATGTCTCCTCCATCACTGCCAGTACACTTTCCTGCCATGCTGTGCACAGTAACGTGTGCTGTAGCTGGCTGCAGTCCCCCTACAGCACTAGAGAAAGACTGTATGCTCAGACACTTGGAATTATGTTTTCCTTTTTTTGTCCCTGAAATACTGCATTGCAGACTCTCTTAAATGACTGTGGCCACAGTTTGACTCCAGATAAAATCTTGGCATAAAGGTAAGATGGAACATGCAGATGTGGTCCTTCCATTTAGTTCTCTCTTTGCTCAAGTCTTTATTCCTGGTTATACATCTCATTCAATGTTTTTATTCACCTTCCTTACCCATAAAACTGTGTTTCATCCTTAAATCCCTTTTATTTCTGTTGAAGTGTTTCCTTTCAGGCTGTATAGGCAAGGAAAGAACCACCTGTTAAGTGCAAACAGACCTGTTCACAGTTACACTAATTTCCAGATCAATTCCATACAAATCAATGAATTTACTCTGAAATCAACGAGCGTGAAGGAATGCAGAAAATGTCACCACCATGCAAATGGAAGCTCAGTAGCTTTGTAACACTCAACCATTGACTGCAGTCTTGCTGGAAACTTTTGTCACACTTTTTTTCCAGCAAGAAAAAAGGCACTCAACAAAGGTGGGATTTTTTGTATGTCATTCCTTAGCTTTGGCCTTTATACAGATTATTTAAACTTCTTTCTAGGCTGTAGTTGTTTCCACGGATGTTTCTCTTTTAAACACTGGATCAGTTCAGGTCAGGATGTGACAATTCACTGATGTTCTTTTGAAAATGATCTGTGGGTTGGTTTGTTGTATGGGTTTTTTCCCCTTTCCCTGCTTTCTGGCTAGAAAGCCCATTACTTTAGAGAAGGTTTTCTTGCTGGCTTAGACTGTTGTCAGTTGTGTCTGCCATCTTGAGGGAGACCATAGACAGAGATATTAGCTGTGCTGTGTAGGCTTAAAAATAGGCATTGAAATTTTGCTGCAGAGAGACAGGTGTCCTTATGTTGAAATAGCTGAAGACTTGCTGGAGAGGCCTTCTACAGCTTTTGACAAAAGAAAAGGATGCCTGTCTCTGGATGGTCATCTCTTACCTTCAGCTTCCCTCTTCTGATTGACAGGTCATAAAACACATAAATTGTGCATTCACTTTGCAGTGATCCTGAATGATCCTGAGTGTTTATCTGCTATGCCCAAGCATTTTACCATTCTTCCTTCTTCCTCTGGAGGTGCATACTTGCACCATTAGGCTATGATGACGCGTATATCCAAGGATGCATAATTTAGAAGCAGTTTAAGCAGTTTTGTAACTTTTCACTATTTTTGAGCACCCAGCTTATAGAACTTTGATGCCTGAAGAACAGATTTAATTCCTGAAAAACGTATTACTCAAGCAAAACAAAGGAGTACTTATAAGAAAAACCACACAAAACCCCATCAGCATTAACGTCAGTTGCACATTAACATTAAAAGAGAGGGAGCTCAAGAAGAAAGCAGCAGGTACTGTAGTTGCTGACATTCTGGGGACCACTGCTAAGGCCGAAATGTCAACTGTTGGTAACTTCTATCTTTGTTTCATGTGGAATCCTGCTGGTGAGGAATGAACCAGACCATAGCAGCAGGAGTTTGGCTGGCATAAGTTTCTCTAGTTCCTGGGGCTGTGAGAGTTTGTGTCAGCTCTAAGTATTTGGCTCCACTCTTTTTTTGATTTTCCCTTTCCCTCCTGTTTTTTGGGGTGTTTAAACCATTTGTTGGGTAGCAGTCCTTTAAAAGCAGCCCTGTGGTTGTCTTGCACCCACATCCTGACTGTGTCTTTGCTACAAGGTGATGAGAAGGTTTGAATGGGGCCATAAACACACAGAGCCCTTGAGGTGCTCGTGTGCTCTCTGCATTGCTGGCTATCCCTTAGCCGTGGCTGAGCTGCAATGTGTCCACACCGTGCCAGAAAGAGCTGAGCTCAGGGGATTTGCTGGCTTGTGCTGCAGTGTTGTTGGCTATTTCTGGGTCCAGTCTTCATGAACTTCTGCTTGAGCCCACCGTGAGGGGCTTATGTTTTGTGTCTGAATGGTGGGGGTAGGCTGGAACTTATGTGACCTAAGGATAGGTGAGTCCTGAGACCTGACTTGAGACAGGCCTGTTTATGAGATGAACGTGTGTCTTAATGATGTTCTTGTACTTTTTATGTCTTCTGGGGGAAGTGGAAAGGGGTCTGATTCTACAGTGCTTTGCATCTTGTGCAGTCACTTCTCCCCAAACCAGTTTGACCCTGAAGGTACTGTGGAGCCTGGGTCCACCTTGTCTGGGATCCACTAGGGATCCTGAGAAATGAACAGGCCAACAGAGAAATCAGTCTCAGGAATTTCATCTGGATCCCTCCTCACACTGCCAGCAAGGATTGGTCACCAGGCAAAGCTATAGGTATACATTGTTTGTTCAGTTTTGTAGTACTTCTAAGATTGTACATCAAAGGTTCCCCTTCCCCTTTTACACAGAAAGCCTCTGTCTCTGTTAGAAAACTTAGTTGTTGAGAATATCTATTAGTTGTTTTATCACTTACCTGTCTTGGCCTTTTATTGTCCCTTTTAACTTAAAATACTCATCTCTTAGACTACTAAATACAAAGGATTACAATAGAAAGTAACTCAGCCCAGTTTCTTGTGGTTTTTGAAAATTTTCTAAATTGTGCTGGCATTTTCTAAAATCAGGATGGTCCACTGATTTTTTTCAGAAAGTGTTTTCTTATTCATAACTTTGATAAAATGCAGACTGATGGATTGTTTCCTGCCCTCCTTCAGGATGGTGGGAGGCCTCCCTCCCATCAGTTAGGTGTGAGGGTGACTTCATGTCTTTAGAGGAGGTGAGATTCTGCTCTCCCCTATCTCTCCAGGCTGTGGCAAGGGTCTTGCTCCACAGCATCCTCTCTCTCAGGTCCAATACTTATGACATTCGTGCCATTCCTTTGAACACAGAGAATAGCAGGTAGGTGTCCCTCCAACAAATTATTGTTTTAGGGGTGTGTATGTTTACACAGCGTCTTTCTTAAGAAAAGTTAGCTTCCCTGAGTTGCAAAACTTATTACATTGATTGTTGTTTGGTTTTTGTTGTTTTTTTTTAAATTTGTGAATTCGTGCGTATACTGTGAATGTGTAGAAGTAAATTATTAGTTTTGGAGATTATAAAGTTGTGGGGGTTTGTTGGTTTTTGGTGGTTATTTTTTTTTTAATCCATCCAGGCAGTGATCACAAATGTCTAGGCATTAGCTTTAGTTCAGTGAGAAGATATATTTCATATTTTGAGGTTAGAGCTTTGAAGTGTAGCTCTAAACCCCAGTTTTGACAAACACTGAAAGCCAGCCATGATGCCTAGGACTGATGTTTTAATGGTATAAAAAAATGTGTTTAAATTTTATTGAGCATTAGGGGCCTAATCCTATATCTAATGTAGGAAAGTGCTACTGAATACCGGTTTAGGCTCTGTATATTTTAATTTTCATCACTATCTCTTATTATAAATTTACATAGATAAATATTAAATGGATATTTAACAGCAATATTTTATCAATAATTATGCCTGTTCAGAAATGCAGTTCATTCTCAGGTTTTAGGACAAGTGGCTTCAGAAGAAGTTTGACTAAAAGGAAAAGTCATGTAATTCTTATTCTGCAGCTGTGGTAGATCCTAGGTGGCAGCATTATAGAAGTTAAGAATTTGGGGTAGGATCTTTTTATTTTTATTGTACATTATAGGTCTTGCATTTTAGTTTTGTTAAAAAGTATTGATTTCTATGAGAAACTTGGTGCTGAATAAATGTGGGGACATACAGGGTATACTGCCTTTCCTTTATTGACATTGATTTGTTCCAGGTCAGTAACAACAAAAGCTTCCAGCATCTGATTCCTATAATGTGGAGTTGTAGGGAACCAGTGAGCTTGGCTCTTTACTAGTTTGGCAACTGCTCCACATGATGAAATCTGCAGTCAGGATTTTAGAAATGGGTAGAAATATATTAATGGTGAGGGGAAGAATGAGGTGCCTCTCGGCTGTGGGAGGCCTGCCTGGAGTTGTGCACCTCAGAATTGAAACAACCCAATTTACAGCCAGCAATCTGGAATCTTCTTCCCTGTTTAATGTTTATTTCTTATATAGACCCACTTATTTCAGTAAAACCACTTGCTAAGTAAGAAAATGTATACGACAAGTGTTGAACTGTTGAAGCAAATCTGCAAAATGGGATATATTTTTTGGCTTAGTGGAAGTTTCATGAAGACTTAATTCGCCTTTTACCTCAAGATGTCCTTTTCCATCCTTCACTTCAGTTTTGACTCACATTGATGGCTGAGGTAGTCCTTTAAGTTCTGTGTGAGTTTCTCTATATTGGTTCTGCAAAGATTCTGACAGGAGCCTCACGTTATTGTTAATGTTATGCCTTTCTTCCTTTAAAAACCTTGGTTTTAATGCCATTGTCAGTTACTGTAACTAGAATTAAATTAGTGCAGATGTAATTTTCAGGTGTGACCTTATTTGATGAGGACAGATTGGGGAAAGTTGGCGAGAAACATTTGTGAGATAGGATCCTGGAAAAAGGAAAAGATGTATATTTTGGGAAATGCTTCTTACCTAGATTGCATCCTAAAAATGAATTGACTTGAAAATCTTGCAGCCAACTCTTTTTTTCAATGTCTGAATTTTGAATCCTTTTTTGAAGTTATAGGAAGCTTTTTTTTGGTTTGTTTTTTTTTTTTCCCTTTTAGATTCTAAAAAATATGGGGTTTATAAAATATACTACCTGTATCTTAAAGAGGCATTTTTTTCTTAAGGAGGAAGTGAGGACTTAATTTTGTAGTGCTATCATTCTGGCACCTTTCAAGAACATTATAATCTCTTGCAGTTTTAATTAAAAGGTAAAGTCATTGCCTTCCTAATAAGTGCACCCTACTGTATCATTCCAGAGTCAGAAGCCAATCTGCCTTGTCCAATACTGATTATTTAGTCTCTGTGAATTGAAATGCACATCTTTCTCTAGGTGTTATTGATCTTTCAAATAGCTGATTTTCGTCAAACCGTGCAGCTACAGCATCTCTCAGGTCTGAAGGGTGAAATGACACAGTAGTATGAGCAGGCCAGTTCCACGTTTGCCGTGCAGCTCAGTGCTGTGTAGTTATTGTTCTTTGGGAACGAGAAGCATGGCACACAAGGAAATACCTCCTTGAATTTAGGCTGCACATGTCTTGGGATGCAACTCACAGTGCTGAGCACCAGTTTGAAAACTGGTGGGAGAAACTGAGGTAGTCTGCAGACCGTGTCTTTCCCTCAGGAGCTTTACATAAGTGACTACAATTTTCCTGAGCCAGTGTCCACTGACATCAGTCTGTCAGCTCCTTTCGCTTCCACGAAGGGAAGGCTACGCTCAGTCTTTTTGAAAAACAGCTTTTATAAACTAATGATAGACTCCAGTAGTTCCTGCCTCTCTGATTCTCACATGAAATGTGTTGCTCGTGACTGGCTCAACAAATGCCTCCTTTTACCTCTTCAAACTAGTAGTCAAATGTCCCAGCTCCTTCATCTTTAGCTTGGTGGCATATCCCTCTTGTAGACTCAAAGGGCTAAAGGTGTGTCCATAGGTGTCCTGAGATCATGGAACATTTATTTGAAAAATATAATGAAAAGCCTGACCCCTACATCCTGCTGCAAGCTTTGGTGCTTCGTTGTGATGTATCCCAAAAGATTTGACCCTGGTGGGGGCCAGAATGGGGAAGTGCTCGCTGTCTCCTCAAGACTTCAGCGCTGGTGGGCTACCATCTCTCTGAAAAAGAATGCTTGTGTATCAGTGTGTCAGGGGACTCTTGTCCAGTCTTCTGTCCCTTTGATACATCCTGGTAGTCTCCTTAGTCCATCGGCTTCAACTGAGAAAGAAGATAGGTAGTGTTTTCTTCTTTCTCTTGGCTGCAAGTAGAGATGCATACGGCTTAGAAGCACTTAGAAGCACCAGCCACTTCTGTCATGCCTATGGGTCTTCTGTGACCAAAGAGGACCAGATTTCATCTGGGACAATTAGAAAACAGTGTATTGTTTCTCAGGCCTGCACGCATGTCTGTTAGCTGCTCTTTTGTCTAGTTAAATGGCTTAGAAGCAGCAGTGAGACCACTACCAGAACAGGGTTGAGAGCGAGGTTGGACCAGCCACTTCTGTCGTGCCTATGGGTCTTCTGTGACCAAAGAGGACCAGATTTCATCCGGGACAATTAGAAAATAGTGTATTGTTTTTCAGGCCTGCACACGTGTCTGTTAGCTGCTCTTTTGTCTAGTTAACAATTTGAAATATCTTCTCGAGGCATACTTTGATTAGCAGAGCTAATGAGGCAGTGGCTGCCTGGCAGACTGGAGCAATAATTTATGCCAGCATTTATTTTACCAAAAAAAAAAAAA